>NW_017736394.1:0-1325 GCF_001890085.2 Hipposideros armiger | reverse complement strand
GTCTAGTTGTGGAGGGCGTTGCTTCACTGGCCCATGTTGGTATTATCATTGTGCTCTTCCTGGGTGAGGCAGTTCACTTGCTGGCCATTGGACAGCCACTCACGGTGGCTCACAGCAGCTCACGAAAGCTTACGCCAGCTGCCAGCCAGCCCCACTGCAGCCTACGCCTTCACTGGCGACTCACAGCAGCCCAGCTCCAGGTCAAGCTGCTGTTCACTATCTTAGCTGTAGAGGGTGCAGCATCACTGGCCCTCATGTGGGATCCAAACTGGGGCCCTGTTGCTCAGAGCTGGCGTCCCAAGCCAGCTCTTAACCAACGCGCCACTTGGCCAGCCCAAGATCAGAGATTTTTAAACATTGCTGCTTTTACCACATCAGCTGGGCAGCACAAAAGCAAAATCATGGATTTGAGTCCAGACTGTGACGCTTTTTTGGGCCAGTCACATGACTTCTCTGAGTCTCAATTTTCTCCTCTGTAAGATAGGAGTTCCAGCCATTTCACGGAGTGGCCATGAAGATGAAGTCATTCAAGCCAAGAGTGCCTGCCATATAATAGGTGTTCGATGTATATTTCTTGAGTAAATACGTATAACATGCAGGATTTTACAAGGGACTTTCACAAGCATTTTAATTCCCCGACAACGTTTTGTCATGGTCCCGGCTCACAGTCTAGCAATGGAAGGTATTCCTGACCCTAATTACACATTGCAAGCAACATCTACTTCCTTGGGAGGCTGAGCTCTGTGTGTAACAAGCTGCCCAAGAAGGGAAGGAAGTAGCTCCGAGAGCTAGAATCCTGCAATTAACAAGGGTCAGAGTGTTTTCTCTCAAATGTCTATGGAGAGGTCACACAATCCCACAATCATACAACCCACTGCCTTGGTCGCATTTTCAAAGCATGGTCTGTGAGTCACGTTAATCAAACTCTTGTAAAATACAGGCCGATATCCAGACTTACTGAATCAATCCTTGGAGGTGGAGTCTGGGGACACAAATTTGGAACAAACTCATGCTCATAAGGTTTGGGAAAGTTGAGGGGGCTGTGGTGCCTCTGTTGCCTCAGCCTGGACCACCCTTGCTCAGCGAGACACATGGCTTACTCCATTCAGGTCTATATTTATTTTTTATTATTTATTTATTAAAGATTTTATTGGGGAATTGAGGGAGGGAACAGCGTTGGAGAATCGGGGAAGGGGAACAGACAAGCTGCTGTCCTTTTGTTATTCAGTTTAGTTGCAGAGGACGTCGCTTCACTGGCCCATGTTGGTATTATCATTGTGCTCTTCCCGGCTGAGGCAGATCGGTCGCCGGCCTCTGGACGGCCG
>NW_017736393.1:0-1339 GCF_001890085.2 Hipposideros armiger | reverse complement strand
TACAGATGAAGAAACTAGGACCCAGAGAGAGGAAGTAACTGGTCACACAGGAAAGTAATGGTAGCGCTAGACTTCGGCTGAAGATTCCTGATTCTTTCATGCATTTAACACGTTTAGTATGTACTGTGCAACAGGTGCTGTTCAAGGTCTCTGGGAAAAGGCATCAAGAACAAAGTCCCTGCCTCATAGAGCTTACATTTTAATGGAAATGGCATTAATAAACCAATGAATACATATAAGATATAACATCAAGTGGTATTAGTACTAAAAGGAAAACTGTAAATCACAAGGTTGTGGTTCTCAAACTGTGTACCAAGGCACCCTGGGGGGGGCTCTTCAGGGAACTCACAGGGACACTGGGGGACATTGAAAATTTTGGAGGTAAACAGCAGAGATGCTTGACATCTTTTGGAACACCAGACTTCTAGCTCGAGGCCATTCACAGTTTCAACATTAGATGGTGCTGCATTCCTTTTGATGACATTCTGTCTTTGTGAAGCTGGGCTTTTGGTGGCTGCGGAGGTCAAAAACAAGTGCCACGCAAAAATCAATGTGGAGCGTTGTGTGCGGTGTCCAGTGTGATTCCAGGGTTTCCGAAGTTGTGTGGTACCCAACAAGCACACACATCTCATTAGTAAATATTTGTGGCCATTTAAAATGAAATAAAAATATTTTTTTTTCCTTTCTATATATGTGTATTTTTTTCAAACTGCTACTGGTTATTAGGGCTTAAACACTTAGGAATGTATTTGGCCCTAACTACTTACACAGAACTGTTAGGTGTGTCTTTTGGCCTAGAGGCACTTTGAAGAAATTGTTGAGACAGGAAGGAAGGGTGTTGTGAGCCGAGAAAGTCCAGGAACCTCCAGAGTAAGGGAATGGAGTGATGCTGGGTGCGGGGGCCTGCTTCGATGGGGTGTCGGAGAGAGCTTCTGACATTTGAGCAGGGGCTTGAATGAAATGGAGGTCTGGAGGAAAAGCATTTCGGGCAGAGGGGCCACAGGAGCAGAGAGAAGTGTGCCAAGATCAGACTGAGTGACGCGGAGCATAGAGCGAGGTAGGTGAGGCACGGAGGCCAGGTGACGTAAGGCCGCGTCAGCCATTCAGGGGGTCAGATCCTATTCTGAGTGCCTAGAAAGCTATTTAAAGTTTTAAGCAGGGGAGTTACTTCATCTGACATAGTGCTGTTACTATCTTTTTTTCTAAGTTTACGCTGGCTGCTATTTGGAAAACCATCGATAGGAATGTAAGTGTGGAAGCGCGACAATTAGTAATCTGCTCAGTTGTGTAGTCTTGGTGAGAACTTCCAGGTATATTTTTGAAGGTAGAACTTGCCTGA
>NW_017736392.1:0-1387 GCF_001890085.2 Hipposideros armiger | reverse complement strand
CAGCCCTAAGCTAAGCTGTGGCTTCCTGGTCAGCAGGAAGGGCTGGGGGAGGGCTGGGCATTCGCGGGCTGTTTGTTCTCCTCAGGCCTCAGGGCTGGCTGATCCTCTGCTCTCAGAGTTTGGGCTCTGACCCATCTCTCTCAGGGGTACAGCTGCCCCAGGGGAGAGAAAAGGGGTCTGAGAAAGGCACTCTGCATATCTGGTTAGTCCAATGCTGCCTGGCAGAGTGTCTTCACAGTATTCTATGCTTACCCCTCAGGAGGGTTTTCTGGGTTTCTGTTTGAAGGTCCTCCCCAACCCCCACTCCTGGCATCAGAGCCCCACCCCCTGGCTGAATGATTCAGCATGGGTGTCATTCAGGGGCCTGATGGTGCTCAAAGGTGGGCAGAGTGTGGCGGAATCAGAGTGGTGCAGCCAGCAGCCACCCCACAGCTGGGGTACCCCCATTTCTTCCTGATCCCCCGCTGTTTTCTCCTCTGGCAAACCCAAACCAAAGGCGGGGGAGGTGTCAAAGGAGCCATTGATGGAAACCAGCAAGCAGGCACAAAGCATCGTCTGGAAGGGAGGGATAGATCATAGGGGACAGGTGGGGACAGGCAGCATAGTTATGTTTCTCAGACACCCCCTCCCTCTCTTTCATAGACTCACAAGTTTTCAGCCTTGGAAGGAATCTGAGAGATCATCTAGTCCAACTCTGTATCCCCCTGTTGTGGGAACCCCTGTTCAACATTCCTGAAAATCTTCACCTAGGCTGGTCTCTACTTGAACACCACCAGTGACAGGAAGCTCCCTACCTGTGGGGACATCTCATTCTTTTTCCTTCCCCACTGTTCTCAGTCAGCTCCAATTGCTAGCATGTTCCCACACCCCACCCCACCCCCGCTGACCTCAAACTTTCCTTCCTGGGACTTCTGTCTGTTGGTCCTTGCTTTCCTGTTCTTCCCTGCCACCAGCCTTCTTGGATACACTCCCCCCACCCCCTTGTAACGGCTACCTGTAGAATAGGAGTTGGTGTCAGGAGAGCTTCTGCTGCCTCAGTCCCCTGCCCTCTGGGCTCTGCTGTCCTTGCAGAAGGGGAACCCTGCTGATCAACAACGTCTTCGCCATCGTCCCTGCCATCCTGATGGGAGTCAGCAAAGTGGCCAAGGCTTTTGAGCTGATCATCTTTTCACGAGTGGTGGTGGGAATCTGTGCAGGTACCTGGAGTGACAGCTGAAGCCCCAAGCCCATGCTCAGGTTCACCAAGCGGGGCAGAGTCTGAGGCCCAGCACCACGGGTCAAGGCTGGGGGCCGGGGACATGAGGGTCTTCCTGGTTCTGCTGGGCTCATTTCCTTTTTGGGGCACCCTCCTATCTCTGTTCTCAGGCCCTTGCAAACCTCATGTTCT
>NW_017736391.1:0-2651 GCF_001890085.2 Hipposideros armiger | reverse complement strand
GAAATCTCCCACTGTCCTCATCCATCCTGCCTGTCTGGGTTATCAGATTGACTGTTGCAGTGCTTATGTTCAAGTAACCCTTGTTTTACTTAATAACGACCCCAAAGCACAAGAGTAGTGAAGCTGGCAATTTGGATGTGCCAAAGAGAAGCCATAAAGTGCTTCCTTTAAGTGAAAAGGTGAAAGTTCTCAATAAGTGAAAAAAGCTCATGCCCTGAGCTTGGTAAGATGTATGATAAAGAATGAATCTTCTATCCATGAAATTGTCTAATTTACAAATTAAGTTGTATCATATATATAGATAGATAGATAGACAGCTATATAGATATGAGTTCTATTTATGGTTTCAGGCATCAATTGGGAGTCCTAGAACATATCACTTCCAGTGTGGAAGTTCTAGCACACAATTGGACTCCCCAAAATATGAGTTTGGACACATTAGAGAGGTTAAGAGGAAAAGTTTGACTTTATCCAAGCGATCCCTCCCACAAGGCTACACAGCTCAGTGCCAAGTGAGACCTTCTAGGCCTGTGATTTCCCCACGGGAGAAAGTGAGAGCATGTGAGTTACTGCCTGCTTGCCCCAGCTAAGTGAGACATTGCCCAAGACGCCAGTTTCTCTTGCCCCATCCAGATACTGAGTTATGAACTGCATGACTGTGGGGCAGGGAGAGGGTGAGAAAGCAGCAGGGAGGATGGTTGAAGTGCTTCCAAAGGACGGGGATCCTAAGAAGTGCATCACAGACTCCATCAACAAGCCCATCCATGAGCTGCTAGGGACGCCTTACCTGCTGAGTCCCCCAAGTGGCCCACAGGCACCCCCAGAACTGGGCATGCTTACCCCCTGCACACCCTGCCCTGTGGTTGGTTCTCTGTGTGTGCTCACAAGGTGGCAAGAGTGAATTCTGACAGATGGCTCAGGAGCACACGCAGAAAGCCAGCCTGAACCCGTGGGCCAGGAAGAGACCACCAACTCGAGCTTCCGCGTGCCCTTAGGAACGCCACAGGGAGGCTGTCAGCACTTAGCCAGGTGCACTGCAGGATCAGGAGGTGGCATACACACAATAATCCTTCCATAAGAGCGTGCAAGAAGCATGAAGCAGGCACTTCCGCGGAAGGTCTGAGAAACCTCAGAGTCCTAGCAGGACTGACAGAAGGTAAATATTTCTCTCCAGAAATCAGTCAGTAAAAAGCTTCAGGTAACTACCATTGAACATGCATCATCACAAACAACCTTTTTGCTTTAGCTGTGATTGTCCTGGCGCTGAGAGAGATACACTTCTGTGTCTGTCTTTACACCAGGTCGTTAGAAATGTCTCNTAGAAGTTTCAGGTATGCAATTCTGTAATACAGCATCTGTATATTGCGTTGTGTGAGTCCCAGTCTAGTCGCCTTCCATCACCATATATTTGACCCCCTTTGCCCCTGTACACCTCCTCCCACCCCCTTTTCCCTTTGGTAACCAATGTACTGTTGTCTTTGTGTATGAGTTCATTTGTTTTGTTGTTGTTGCTTTCCGTTTGATATAATTTTAGCTTGTGATTTTATCATAAGATTCTGAAGTGCTTCTAACATAATATTAATAGATCAACAGCTTAAGAAGTAACAATTTTGATAAGGACCAAGTGTGTGTATGGTACTGGACTATCTTCCTTTACAAAGGTGTTTAAAATATTTGGAATTGGTACTGCAGATACAGTTCATCTGCAATCAAATTGTCACATGTTTTAGAGTTTTCTCATTCACTATTTACTTAATATGAGATCCACATATAGTACTATAACTATTTTGATAATTATTTGTTTCAAAGAGATTTTTGATCCAGGCTGTGCTATAAAAACCCAGAAATATTTTATTGTAAGAAAATTTAATAAGGCACTGAGATAAAGCACTCCTGTTTTTCCCCTAAGTGCTGTGATTTTGTTGATAGTCAGTCTTACTTAACTATAGGATTTTGAAGGATGATTTGATTTGACTTGAAAACATTAGATTCGTATTCTAAAAGACAGGTGTTAAAATATTTTGGAAGCTGATAATTATCAAACCAGTGCTCTGAGCAAAAGAAATTTACTCAAACTTGGGACTGTTTATATTCAGCGATTGTATAATTAAAAGTATTAATAACTACCACCATGGGTGCCTTTTATATTCCAAATAGGTCCGTAGACAGTTTGCATACATTATATAAATCATATTGCTGAAATCTTGGAAAGTACTGTTACACCCCTTTTAGAGTTTGTGAAACGGTCTTGAGAAACTTGCCCAGAGTCACACAGTAACAAGTCCAATACAGTTTTTGCCTTGTTTTACTCAAGAGCCAATGTTGCAATAAGTCACCTCCTTGACAAACCGTGAGGGGCAGGACAGCATGTCACGTGTTGACATGACATGTACATGCTGTCATTCCTTGCTGGGAAGAACATAATCTTTTAAGCTCCTATACCATGTATAAAAATGATATGATACATATGATATTTACAGATATGAAATAATGCAACTGTAGATGCTAAATTTCAGTACTGAAAAATTGATTAAAGTAACAGCAAAAAAATAGCTTTGATGCAGAGTAATAATCATATGAGTTTAGAATTATCTGCAACAAGGCTCTTTGGCACCCAGCGCCGGCTGCAGTTTCTGTGTTCCTGTGCTACT
>NW_017736390.1:0-1387 GCF_001890085.2 Hipposideros armiger | reverse complement strand
GTGTCCTCCCCCGCTGTCTTTTTCTCAGGCGCCACCAGTCTCCTTGTCAACAGGGGAAAGGGACTATTTTTCTATTTCAGGAAAGTCACCAAAGCCAAGCGTTGATCCCACAGGGAAGACGGGCGGGCCCCCTCCAAGTTCACCCAACGCCACTGGGCGTTTCTAAGCATCCTGCTCCATTAAAAGGGAGGGGGGCGCCTGGGAGAAGCCGCTTTGATCCGTTGTTCACAGCCCAGAGACGGTCCTCAGTTTGAGACGCAGAAAGGGCCGTGCACAGCTCAGCTATCGGTCGGGAGAAAGTTCAGCTGCGTGAGTCACGCGGGGGGGAAAAGAAATGTCACAGCGGCTGCCAGCACAGGGAGGGGACACGGCCACTTCGGTGACAGTGGAGAGGGCTCTGGGTTCAGCTGACTCTCTCTCTCTGCCTCGCAATGTCCAAACTATGGCCATGCGCACAGGAGAAACACCAGCTGCGTCTCTGCAGATTCCCTCCCTGACACATTGATTTTGACGCGTCAGTTTTACTCCGGCTTTTTCTGCCCCACCCACCCAGATCCTGACTCCAGCTCTGAGCCGGTGTTTAGCTGCCGTTAAAGCGATCTGCACACATATGGGTTTGTTTCTCTCTGACCCAAATAAACCCCCTTCGCCCCTCAGTCCCGAGGGCCCTGTGCCGGCATTGCTGGGGTGTCTTTATCTCCACTGTGGGGACAGGACAGCAGCCCCGATGACAGGGGGGCCCTGCGGCTCTGGCAGGCTCCCAGCTCAGGCAGAGACAGCAGGAAAGGGCCCCTCCTTGCGAATGAGCTGCTGCCCAGCAACACCCAGGGCCCCGTGTTTGCAGAGCCTGCGGGCAGGAGGGGAAAAAGCATCAGGCTCTTCTCCCAGAGGACCGTGTGGCCTCCGAGAAGAGGGCAGACGCCACGGAAAGGACGGTGCCGAGAGCGGCTTAGCATGCTCTCGTCTCCACGGATGAGACGTGGAAGCCCATCCTGCCTGTCCACTTCTGAACTCGGACGCTTTCTCCAGCGTCCCTGCTCTGAGGCCAGACAGACCCTGGGAAGACCCAGGTCAGTGCAATCCATCAAGGGAGCTCCGAGCTGTCAGAAGGAAAGAGCTTTTATTTCTTGGCTGAGTGCTGGAGTCCGCCCAGTTCCCTACAGCATCGACACAAGCCTGTTCTCCCCGTAGTCATGGCAGCAGGAGCCGCCACGGGCTTCAAGTCCACATGCGCTGAGGACATGTGATGGCACAGGCTGCTCCTTTCACCGGCCCGCCTTTGATGGGGCCCAGGTGTTGATGGACATTTGCTGGTGGTGGAGATGCGTGGATGATCTGCCTGCTCCCCAGCTGGGTGAGGGGCAGGGCCAGGGCCAGGCGTGTACCC
>NW_017736389.1:0-1389 GCF_001890085.2 Hipposideros armiger | reverse complement strand
AAGAATGAAATCTTACCCTTTGCAACAACATAGATGTACCTAGAGGGTATTATGCTGAGTGAAATAAGTCAGACTGTGAAAGAGAAATACCTATGACCTCACTTATTTGAGGAATCTAAAGAACAAAATAAATGAACAAACAAAACAGAAATAGACTCAGAAATACAGAGAACAAACTAATGGTGGCCAGATGGGAAGGGGGTGCGGGTCTGGATAAAAAAGTTAAATGGATTAGGGAGTAAAAATTGGTAGTTACAAAATAGTCACAGGGATGTAGAATACAGCATAGGGAATACGCTTGTATAATGACTATGTATGGTGTCAGGAGGGTACTAGACTAACCAGGGGGCTCACTTCTTAAATTATATAAATGCCTAACCACTACGCTGTACATATGAAACTAATATAAAATTGAATGGCAACTATTATTATCCAATAAGTCAATAAATAAGTCTACTTTAAAAATAAAAATCAACAGGAGAATCATCAGCATTAAAGATTCATGTATTAAAGTCCTGCCATGGTGCTGAAGACCGGTCTAGATACCTTTTTGAGGACCCCTCAAATCTAAGCTAAGTTACCTTTCATAAACTATAGTTTGAACAGCTCCCTCATCAAGAATTTATATTTTAAATACAAACTGATACAGAATTGCCGTCAACAAGAATTGTATATTTGCCATTATCTTCATGATCCGGTACAGCTAGCTATCAGTACAGGATACATAAGTTGAGTGTAGAACATTCCTATTTGTACCCTAGTTAACTAATTTAACCAGTCAACCTCTACAGCCTGGAACTTCCCACATGCAAGCACTTACTATACTACATTTTAATCAATACCAAAGTACAACCACGTCTCTAATTACTGGAACAAAGAGAAATTGTCAGAAATATATTTATGACTTATCACATCCACTGAGCTCATATGTCTTACGAGAATCTGAACGCTAAAATCCTATTCCCATACTTCTTGTTAATAAAGGAACTGGGCATCTATATGAAATTGTTCATAATGCAAGTACCTGTTGAAGGAGTGGAGAGAAGAAATTCAAACATTTAATTCTACTTAATAATTCAGGAATACAATTAACCAGAAAAACAAGTGGTTCTGTATGCAGAAAGACAAAAAAAGAACAAGATCATTAACACTGCCATCAGCTTGTCCCTGCTTCCCTGAACAATAGACCACCTAATTCTTCCAAGCAGAGCCCTTGTCAGTAACCCCGACCCCTGTTGCCCACCAGTGTCATCTCCCTTTCCCAACAGACACTTGTTTCTCTTCCGAATAAAGGAACTGGTGATTCTCTTACCAGCAATCTACTAGTTCAAGGGTTTCACTTTCCCTAACTCACGTCACCAAGTAAGACTCAATGCTTTCACCACATAT
>NW_017736388.1:0-1342 GCF_001890085.2 Hipposideros armiger | reverse complement strand
AATAGAAAATCTGATACATGCTCACGGTAAAAAAAAAAAAGTATTAAAAATTATAGAATAAAATTCTTTAAATGGCCCCACACCTACCCCCATCCCTACACCTTAAACATTAAGTGGTTTCTTGTGTGTCTTTCTGAAACTGTTCTGTGAACTATAAGAATAAAACATACACACATGTTTCCACAAGTGGAATCACTCCACACCACGCTCTTTGAAGCTGTTTGGACTGGACGCGGTGTCGGCCGCATCGGCACAAGCAAAGCGGCCTCCTTCTAACCATCGCTTAGGAGTCCGTCTCCATGAATAAGAACTGGTTTAATTCTCCTTCTCATAGAACATCCCAGTGGTTCCCAGTTTCTTTTATTATGGCGAGGCCTTTGCATACTTGAAAAACTGTACCCCTAGGATAACTTCCTACCAGTAGAAAGCATACCAATAAAATGGTATCATTTCAATTTTATAAACAATGGAAAAAACCCTCTGGAAAACACTGTACCCAATTATGTAACCAACAAGGGTATACTGAGATCTGCTTACTGCTGGTGTTAGCAACACTAGGTATTATCATTTTTTTTCCCAACCAAATAGGTAGAAAGCTACATTTTAAAATTATGTTTTTAAATTCTAACGAATTTTTCATATGCTTCATGGTCATTTTATATCTATTTATTGGAATCGCCTAGTCAGAGCCTTTTCCCCAGAGTGCAGGGTGATTTATAATCCGTTTCATGAGGGTCTTTGAAAAGCAGAAAAAGGTGGATCTATGAGCCTCGAACCTGCAGAGAGGGGTCTTCCTGCTGCTCCCTGGGGCTAAAGGCCAATGCTCTCTGAACCTGTGTCTCAGGGAGAAAAAGAAATCCTCTGGTGAAGCCATGAGACAGGCCGAGAAGGGACACAGGACTGTTACAAGAACTGCAGCCCCTTTGCCCAGCACCCCTCCAGGCCCACACCCACCAGCCGTTACACCACTGCCCTGGAAGCCCCATCCTTCTCAGCACCTTTCACTTTTACAACTGGCTCCCAAAACTGTCAACTTTAGGAGATATATTCTTGATGTCCAGTGAAGGAAAATAAAACTATATCAATGAATGAGCACCATCTCTGTGCCTGTAGACAATTTTCACTTTTTTCCCCCTCACAGTAATCCTGTTAGGTAGATATTATACTCACTTTACAGATGGAAAAAACCAAAGCCCAGAGATACTAAGCAACCAGCCTAAAGACACACAGTAAGTAAACAGCCTAGTTGGGATTTGAACCCAAGTCTCTAGGACTTCAAAGCACATGTGATCTACCATGCAAAATAGAAAGTGTGCCCAAAATCAATAATTGACCTCTAAAT
>NW_017736387.1:0-1358 GCF_001890085.2 Hipposideros armiger | reverse complement strand
TTTATTTCTGGGCTCTCTATTCTGTTTCATTGATCTATGTGCCTGTTTTTATTTCAGTACCATATTGTTCTGATTACTGTAGCCTTGTAGTATGATTTGATGTCAGGTAGCATGATACCTCCTGCTTTGTTCTTATTTCTCAAGATTTCTGTGGCTATTGGGGGTCTTTTATGACTCCATATAAATTTTCGGATTATATGTTCTATTTCTGAGAAAAATGTTCTTGGTAGTTTGATAGGAATTGCATTGAATCTATATATTGCCTTAGGTAGTATTGATATTTTAACTATATTAATTCTTCCTTTCCATGAACATGATATGTATTTCCATTTATTTGCATCTTCTTTGATTTCTCTCTTCAACATCTTATAATTTTCTGAGTACAAGTCTTTTACTTGTTTGGTTAAATTTATTCCTAGGTATTTTATTGTTTTTCAAGTAATTGTAAATGGGATTGATTTCTTGATTTCTTCTTCTGAGAGTTCATTATTGGTGTGTACAAATGCAACTGATTTCTGAATGTTAATTTTGTATCCTGCTACCCTACTAAATTCATTTATCAGTTCTAACAGTTTTTTGGTGGAGTCTTTGGGATTCTCTATATATAGTATCATGTCATCTGCATATAATGACAATTTTACTTCCTCCTTTCCAATTTGGATGCCTTTTATTTCACTTTCTGGTCTGATTGTTGTGGCCATAACTTCCAGAACTATGTTGAATAGAAGTGACAAAGGTGGGTAGTCTTGTCTTGTTCCTGATTTTAAGGGGAAAGCTTTTAGCCTTTCCCCATTGAATATGATGTTTGCTGTGGGCTTATCGTATATGGCCTTTATTATGTTGAGATATGATCCCACTATTCCCACTTTGCTAAGGGTTTTTATCATAAATGGTTGCTGGATTTTGTCAAATGGTTTTTCTGCATCTGTTGATATGATCATATGATTTTTATTTTTCATTTTGTTAATGTGATATATTACATTAATTGATTTGTGGATATTGAACCAACCTTCCATACCAGGAATTAATCCCACTTGATCGTGGTGTATGATCTTTTTAAGGTGACAATGAATTCGGTTTGCTCGTATTTTGTTGAGGATTTTTGCATCTATGTTCATTAGGGATATTGGCCTGTAGTTTTCTTTTTTGTAATATCTTTGTCTGATTTTGCGATCAGAGTAATAGTGGCCTCATAAAATGTGCTTGGGAGCCTTCCCTCTTTATGTATTTTTTGGAATAGTTTGAGGAGAATAGGTATTAATTCTTTTTTGAATGTTTTGTAAAATTCGCCTGTGAAGCCATCTGGTCCAGGACTTTTGTTTGTTGGAAGCTTGTCGATTACTGACTCAATTTCTTTG
>NW_017736386.1:0-1390 GCF_001890085.2 Hipposideros armiger | reverse complement strand
GCTGCGCCCTCCACAACTAATATTGAAGAACAACAACTTGGCTGTTCCCCTTCCCCAATTCCCCAATAAAATCTTAAAAAAAAAAAAAGCCACGATCTGGACACCAGCTGAGCTCATTATTAGCATGTTGCTGCTCCCAGACTCTCTCAGTTGAAAACCTAGGATCTGAATCTGCATTCATATCTATGTCTGTTATAGATATCGATACAGATATAGATATAGATGTATATATAGATATAATATAGATATAGATATAGATATAGATATAGATATAGATATAGATATAGATATAGAGATATGTCTACAAACACATTTACATCTATATGTATAAATCTATCCATGTATTGAGAACTGTGAGAACTGTTCACATCAATACTTTCCATTTCAATTTAACAACAAAGGGTTCATTCTAGTTTTTCCCTTTTGGATATCTGCAACGCAACTCCCTTCCTTAACAGTGAGAAACCCGGATTCTATTATCTGTATATTGTCCTATTGATCTATACTCCTGTGGTAACCAAGCTCCCATGTCTGCCTCTCCCCCGCCCCATGTGGATGCCCCACTCGGCTCTGATACCACATGCTGACCACCCTACCCCTGATCTGGACCTCCTCTTCACGCACTAGGACTTGGACCCCCCATTCTTATCCTGTTTGGGCTTTGACGACCCATGCTGGTGGGCCACCTGCATGGATGTCCTCCTTACCCTGCGTGGCTCTGACTCTCCATGTTGTAAGGCCCCTCTCGGTAAGTCTGGTCATTCGACTCATCTTCTTGGGCTCCAGCATCCTGCGCCAAGCTGCTCCCGTTGCGTGGACTCCCTCTTCATCCCACTCAAGTTCTTCCACTCCATGCCAGGCCATGGGCCACCACAGCTTCCCCGTGGCTCCCACCGGTGTAGAAACCTGCCTTGCTTTGCCTCACCTTTGGGACTGACTTGTTTATGAAATGAAGGGAGGAGGAAGAATCCAAATAACTCCGAAATCTGTCTATTGTAAAGAATATCTTTGCTGAATGCTGTTGAATTAGAGAGGAGCTGGAGCTGGAGGCAATGACGTGTGGTTTCAAATGCTGCTGAGTCGGCTACATAATTCTTTGCGTGTGGGGGGCATTTATATTAATTGTAAGCCCTCCTTAAGACTTTGCTTTGGACATATTAAGCCTGCTAAGTTTGGATGGAAAAAACAGGCAGCATTTATTGGGGTACAACAGGAAAAGTAATCAAGTAGAGCTCCCTTTTAAATGTCATCTTATTTTGCATCTTCATTTGTTTCTCAGAATAAAATGTAGAGACAGATTGGCCCCAGGGCTTTAAATTACAGAGAATCTTGAGTCTTCAAGACTAAGGCATTTGTGGGCCGGCCGAGTGGCGCGATGGTTAAGAACTCG
>NW_017736385.1:0-1357 GCF_001890085.2 Hipposideros armiger | reverse complement strand
GGGAGGGCTATCTTGGCTGCAGAGGTCCCCCCGCCCCCGTCCAGGAGTGAGGGGTTCCAACCCTTCCCCAACCCAGGGTTCTAGTGCTGGGGAGAGAAGTCCCCATAACTTCTGGCTGTGAAAAGCAGCAGAGATTGTGGTTGAGTGAGATGAAGGGTGGCTGCACTCTGAGGTGCTCCTCTTAAAGGGACTGTGCATAGACTTACTGATGGACTCACTCACTCTCAGCTCCAACACTGGGGCAACAGCTTGAAAGGCACCAGGAACATACAGGGAGGAACTAAATTGTTTAGTTTTAGGGTGAGGGCTGGAGGAGCAGCTTTCTCCCAGAGGGAGAACTTGGGGAAAGCCATTGTTTTTTTGTTCAGCCCTCCCCCTTCCCTGCTTGCAGTCATGGGCAGATGCCATGTCTCAATCTCCACTCAACTGTTTATTGCCTTTTGCCTGCCCTGCCCTAGTAATTCCCTGAGACCATGCCCCACCCAACTTTCGGACACATGTAAGCCACTTCTAATGGCTTTTCTGTGTAAGCGGCCTGCCTTGGTTCATGCTACAGACTTTCCTAAAATCTCCCAGTGGTTCACAAAGCAAGCATTATCTGTCTTCAGGTGTGTCCCATACCTCTGGCTGAGCAGCCCTTAGCCTGGCACTAGTGACAGCTGGCCTTGGTTCATAGCTTGGCCTCTCAAGGCACCTCCAAGCACAGTGCCACAAACAGCAACCTCCAAATTGTTTTGTGGCTAATGTCAGGTGGCTCCAGGCAGGGCACAGGCTGCAGTTAAATTTGGCCTACAGCTGGTCCCCTCTCAGGAGGCCCAGATTTGGACAGGGCCATCTGGCCACCTCCAAGGACAACAAACCTAAAGGGCAGACTGGGCAGGCTCCAGAGTCCAGATAAAGTGAACTCTGCCCTGTAGGGTCAGCCCTGCACAACAGCTGCTCCACTGTAGTCATAGCCAGTCCTCACAGACAAGCATCCTGAGTGTCAATCCCTCCCACTGATGTGCAAACAGCAATCAAATCTCAACTACAACAAGAGAGCACACACAACCCACATTAGGAACACACCTGGAGCACCCTGCTATAGTGTCCAGGAAGACTGCACCACTGGCTCCCACAGGATACCTACCACATAAGGCCACTCTACTAAGACTGGAGGCATAGCAGCCCTACCTAATACATAGAAGCAAACATAGGGAGGCAGCCAAAATGAGGAGACAAAGTAACATGTTCCCAATAAAAGAATAAAACAAAGCTCCAGAAAAAGAACTACAAAATGAAGATAAGCAACCTACAAGACACAGAGATCCAAACACTAGTAATAAGGATGTTCAATGATCTCAGGGAGAACTTCAAT
>NW_017731881.1:1187786-1189014 GCF_001890085.2 Hipposideros armiger | reverse complement strand
ACTATACATAGTTATTACCATATTATTGACTATATTCCTATGTTTTACTTTACATCCCCATGACTATTGGGTCTACAGAAAAGTCATGATGCATGTTTGCAACAGATGGCATTTGTTCATTTTTGGAAGTAATAGAGTCATTTCCATCTATGTTATTCCTGTGTCATTTGACAACTGACAGTTCTAGTTTCATTGTAAAAAAATATTCAGCGATTTGTTTGAGTTTTGGAGATTTTACAACAGGGTGAAGATGGAAGACAAAACTGTGCATTTTCGCCATATTTTACTGTTTTACTTCCATAAAGGGAAGAACATGCATCAAGCTTATGAAAAGTTGCATAAAGTTTATGGTGACAATGCTCTACAAGGACATCTGTGACAACGATAGTTCACGATATTCTGTGCTGGTGATTTTGATCTTAACGACACTCCTCGGTCAGGGAAGCCCACCGAGGTGATGACGACAAAATAAAGATATTGATCAAGCCAAACCCACGTCTGACTCAATGCGACATGAGAAATTGCAGAAACATTGAACATCCATCATTGAAGCGTTCATGACCACATGAAGAAGCTGGGATATGTAAACAAGCTCAATATTTGGGTTCCGCATGAATTCAAAGAAGTTCATTTGACGGCACACATATAAACATCTGCAATATGCTCATTAAATGTGAGGAAAACGATCTGTTTTTGAAGCGACTGATAACTGGTGATGAGAAGTGGATTGTTTTAACAATGTGGTGCGCAAACAGTCTTGGTCCCGATGTGATGATTCGCCTCAAACAACATCGAAAGCAGACATTCATCAGAAGAAGGTGATGCTCTCAGTGTGGTGGGATTTTAAAGGTTCGTGTTTTTCTAACTCCTATCAAGGAACCAAACAATCAATTCAAATGTGTACTGTCGGCAGTTGGACTGTTTGAATGACTCCATTATCTAGAAACGTCCAGAGCTTGTTAGTTGTAAAGGAATTGTGTTCCATTGCAACAACGCAAGACCACACACAAGTTTGTTCACCCTTCCAAACTTATTGGAGCTTGGATGGGATGTGTTGCCACACCCACCGTATTTACCTGACTTTACACCATCAGACTTCCACTTGTTTCGCTCTCTCAAAAACTCCTTGCATGGTATAACGTTCAATTCAGATTAGGCTGTAAATCAGCACCTTGTTCAGTTTTTTGCAAATAAAGACAGGTCCTTCTATGAACGAGGAATTATGAAG
>NW_017731881.1:1185469-1186756 GCF_001890085.2 Hipposideros armiger | reverse complement strand
CTCTCTCCTCCTTCTGGTACCCCTATGATGCAAATATTGGTCCACTTGATGTTGTCCCAGAGGCCCCTTAAAATATCCTCCTATTTTTGGATTCTTTTTTCTTTGTACTCTTCTGATTGGGTGTTTTCTGCTACCTTATCTTCCAAATCACTGATTTGATCCTCTGCTTCATCTAATCTGTTCATTCCCTCTAATGTATTCTTCATTTCAGTTATTGTATTCTTCATTTATGATTGGTTCTTTTTGTGTTTTCTACCTCATTTTTATGTTTCCTGTCTCTTTCTTGAAGTTCTCAATGAGATCATTGAACATCCTTATACAAACAGTGTTTTGAACTCTGTATCTGATAGATTGTTTATCTCCTTTTTTTTTTTTTTTTAATCCTGAAGCTTTGTTCTGTTTTTTTCATTTGGGACATGTTTCTTTGTCTCCCTATTTTGGCTGCCTCTCTTTGTTTGTTTCTATATATTAGGTAGGGCTGCTATGTCTCCTGGTCTTAGTAGAGTAGCCTTATGTAGCAGGTATCCTGTGGGGACCAGCGGCACAGCCTCCCTGGTCACTTGATTGAGTGCTCCAGATGTGTCCCTTATGTGGTTTGTGTGTGCCCTCCTATTATAGTTGAGCCTTGGTTGCTGTTTGCATATCAGTGGGAGGGATTGACCTGATCCTTGGGCTGATTGGTTGCAAGGAGTAGTCGTGACTACTGTGGAGGAGCTGTTGTACAGGGGCTGACTCTACAGAGCAGGATTCACTTTAGCAGGCCTCTAGTGCCTACATAGTTTGCCCTTTGGGTGTGTTGTCTTTGAAGGTGGCCAGGTGATGCTCAGGCGTGGTTCAAATTTGGCCACTGGGCATGTTCTTTCACAGCCTGTGCCCTTCCCAGGGCCACCTGGCATGATCCACAAAGTGATCCACAGATGGATGCCACTTGCAATGGTCATGGAGGTGTCTCAAGAGGCCAAGCTGTGAACCAAAGTTGGCTGCCACTAGTGCTGGGCTTGGGGCTGCTCAACAAGAGGTATAGGGCACACCAAGGCCAGATGCTGCTTGTTTGGGTTTTGTGAACCTTCGAAAGATTTTTAGGAAAGTTGACAACATGAGCCAAGAAAGGCTGTTTTTATGGAAAAGCCACTGTAAGCAGCTTGGCTATGCCTTAAAGTTGATTGGGAAGGTCTCAGGGAATCAGGGTGAACTGATAATGTTAGCCAAGTTGATGGAGACTCAGATATGGCAGCTGCCTGCACCTGCATGCTGGGAGTGGGAAGGGCTCAACAAAGCAACAGTGGA
>NW_017731881.1:1183529-1184989 GCF_001890085.2 Hipposideros armiger | reverse complement strand
AATGACCCAACCCTGTCGCCTCCCATATGCTCAGTCACTGACCATGAGAAGCCCAGTAGGAGTGTGGCCTCAGTGCAAATGGTGCAAGGCTGCAGCAGAAAGAGGCTGCCTGCCAATAAATAGGCCTCTAACAGGTACTTGAAGGGAGACCTGGGTGGTGCACCCAGACCTGCCAAGCGCTTCATTCCTTTTTCTTTTTAACTGTACTTCTTACCTTTCCATTTACAAAATGTCTCCTGTCTATCCCTGTGCAGTCATTTACATTCATATGTAATGTGTTGCTAAGATAAACACAGAAGTAAAAAAGGAGACGTACTATAATGTAGGGTTATATCTCAGAGAAGTTAGATTAGAAGAATGATTTTATAAAATCCTCTTTCTTTATACAAAACACTCAAAGCTGTATTTTCAGACTTTTGTACACGTTCTTCAATTTTGTCTGTTTTCTTCACAACTGAAGAAACTGCTACCTTATATGGATTGAGTCTGATGGAAGCTAAAGAGTCCCCATTTCAGTAACAGCTCTGATGATTTTTGTCTTTGTTTCAATGTTTATTTGTTGTTGTTGTTGCTGCTGTTGTTGTTGTTGTTGTTTTAGGACTACATCTCTTGTCTTTTTAATGAGCACTCTAATTTTTCAATTTCCTATTAGTTCTCATAAAATTATAGGTGAAAAGCAATAAAGTATTTAAATAATTGCAAAAACTCTTCTCTACCAAGAAAAGTAGTGTTATACCCAAGTTAAACTACTGGCTGGCTGTCAGCAGCACCATAAGGTTCTTAAAATTCTCGTCAATGATTGATGAACGAAAAGTCTACATTTAGAACATGAAATGGCATGCAGGAACATTTTTGAACATCATTTATAACTATTTGTCTTTGGTCTAGCTCCTTTAGAAGCAGAGGCTGAGACATGATTCTTATGTAAATGATTTATTTAGAGGGTGCTCTTAGGCAAAGCCTCAAAGGAAGTAAGGAAATTAGGATAGGGCAGGGGAGAAGCAAGTAAAGATATGATTTCAGGTGAAATCATCTAGCTTCAGCCTGATACCGCAGGGACTTCTGAAAGATAAATGTTTGTACTGTCAAGTCTGCCTGCCTGGTGGCAAGAAGGTGGTGGAGCTTTTGTCACATAGTCGGTCATGAGTTCCAGGCTGCCTCTGGGTGAAACAGATCCAGTCACCCGAGGATAATCTTCCAGGGAAAGCTGCAAGTGAGATCTGTTAGCAGCAAAACCCATTCTAGCAGTAAAGTGGATGGGGTGGGTGTGTGTTAGGGGACAGGGGGTGATGCACCAAGAGTGTCCGCTCAAAGCCGTTCCTCTTAGGAGAGTCACTCCCAGAAAGTGTTCTTGTATTGCAGTTGACTGCTGTTTGATTTGGGGAACAGGGAAATAGTACCAGACCAAATATCTCTGCCCATTAGTTCATGTATCTCCTCTTTAACCCCTGGTCACTGGA
>NW_017731881.1:1181906-1183229 GCF_001890085.2 Hipposideros armiger | reverse complement strand
CACATGGGGAGAACAAAAAATTGTAGAATCAATGGCTTTGTTCATAGGTTAAAAGTAAATATTTTAGGTAAGTGTCACTGAACCACCAATTGTATCTTTGTTTCCTTCCTTTAAACATTTTAAATTTATAAGGGTTATGTGGAAATATTATTAAATGACTTTTAGCCAGAAAACTTCCATTTCAATTGCTCCCAAGTGGTGTATTCAGGCACTGCTTTCCTCAGATGCTTTTTATGTGGGAAAAGGAGAGTAGTTTTAGGACCTAGTCAGTGATAAAGTAAATTGATCTATTACCTACCCCCTGAGGCAATTCCTACAGGACTACCTTGGTCTGGGATGCCTAAGTGTCTCATTTGTACCTAAAGACAGAAGTACCATTTTTTCCCTATTCAAGATGTCACCAGCCCAATTTTCTTTTGCTAAGGATCACAGTTATTAGTCTCTGAAGGTGCTAGCCTTTGAAGCTATGTCTGAGGTGATTAAAATGCCTCAGCACTTTGAGGATCGGTGCCCTTCCATCATTCCTCATTTCCATCTGCTTCCCTGTCTGACTCTCTCTGCCTGTCATTATGATCCATCATCATCCATTTTAAGATATACGTAAGGCATGTGAATCAAGGAAAATTGAGAACCTTAGGAAAATACGTGACATGACGTGCACCACTGGTAAGGAGGTGGAAACACCGACCCAATCCATTCTTGTCCCCAATTTTACAGATATGCTTATTTTGCCCTTCAAATTCCTTCTATTCTTACCAATGCACTCTCTCTCTCTCTCATACACACACTTATACACACACATGTGTGCATGCTCAAACAGATACATACATGTACCATCCATTGGCCTATATGAGCCGTAAATTCCTCATGCCAGCTGAGGTTTTGGGTTTAATGCCTTTAAACCAAAGGTACTTTGACGCCGGCTATTTAGCTGGATTTTTGTAATGTATACCCTTCCTGGCTAACCCAGTATACACCATCTTTGTTACACACTAAGCGCTTTACTCTATAGTTTCACTCAGGGAGACTATGGTCTATGCATCCCAACACTTCTGAGAAGCCTCAAATCAGAAACATCTAGAAATGGGACCTACAAAGATACAGTCCAAGAAAAGTATCTGGATTTTCAGTATATCCTTTATTCTGAATTCAGTGAAGAGTGAAACAGAGGCTAGAGAAAAGAATTAACTGTAACTATGATAGGTTTTTGAAGTCCCCCCTTCTGGTGGATTTTAATTATTTAAGACCATCTCTTTGGGGTAGTCTACACCACTCGTAAATAACTCAGCCATTAACCTTAATGGGAGTGAAACATGAATTCAT
>NW_017731881.1:1175362-1180366 GCF_001890085.2 Hipposideros armiger | reverse complement strand
GAAACAGCAGCAGAACAGGTAACAGCCTGTTTTGGTGATTATCATCAAATGCATAATCCTGTGTGGAGAGGCTTTGGAAGTAACCCCTGGAAGGAACTGCCCTTTGGAAGCTCTGCTATGTCCTGCTATTTTATGCACCAATATTGCTGTGCATGGTCTGATGGCCATCTCCCACCCCTCTTGAAGCCACTCATGGGGACTGGTACCTGCCTTACCAGGAAGCATGTAGAATCTCCTAGTTGAATTAAAGGGATGCCTACATTAAAAGGTTATTTACGTTAGATGGTATTTGGGTTCCTCCTTTTGTCCCACTCTGTCTATTTATTTGCATATTACTGATTCTAATCTATTTATTTTTTTTTGAATCACTGATTTTCTGATACTTAATCCCTACATATAGTATCCGTCAGCCTGGTAGTGAACAAGAAAATAATAAGTAGATATTGTGGAGGTTATTGATAGGAACTATTGACTGGATGTAGGAAGTCATGGAGAAGAGGAGTCAAAAGGTACTAAAACTTCGAAGCTAGTTTAGAATAGTAATTACACTGACAGGAGTAAAAATTCAGAAGAAGTAAGATTAAGGGGAAATGTGTGGGTGGTTAATCATATTTGTATTTTGAAAAGAGAACTCTAGCCCAAGTGTAATAAATGTGTGAGATTGGGGAAACAGTGGATTCAAAGATGACTAATTAGGAACAATTCCTGTAGTCTTGGTATGAGTTTGTAAATCTAGGGTTAGATGCACAGCAGTGCATGTAAGGAGAGGGGAGTAGACTGCAGAGATTTTGTGGGAGGTAACATCAACAGATTTGGCCATGAAGGATACATAGATCCACTTGGGTACCATGCCACTAGTAAGGGGCAGGAAGTGTTTTAGGAAGTAGGTCATCAGCACCACTGTCCAGTATTAAAGAAACTGAGGAAAGAGAACTATAGGATTTATCAAGTAAGATGTTACTAATGATTTTGATAATAACAATTTTAATGGATTGGTGGTATGGCAGCCAGATTACAAGGGTCTGAAGAAAAATTAGTTAAAAACAATGAGTGTAGACTCCTCTTAACTATATTCATTTATTCAACCAAAGTGTATTAAATTCTTAATATGAATCAGACACCATGCTAGGTGCAATAGATGCAAGAATATCACACAATTGCTGCCCTGTAGTTGATCAACATAAAAAACTAGCCAATGATTATTGAGTTCTTACTATATGACAGTTAAGAGTATTTCAGACTGTAACAACCCTATGAGGTATATGTTTTCACTTTTCATTTTTTTTTTTTACAATGGGTGAAGTGCAAAATAGGGTAAGTAACTTTCCTGAGCTCACTCAGAGAGTCAGTCCAAGACTAAATATGAACTCAAGCAGTCTCACACCTGAACCCATCATCCCAAATGCTTTGCTGGAGCCCAGAAAAGGAGACAGGCTTGCACAGTGATGGCTCTAACAGAATTATGGACAGAGGCTAGAGGGATGGCAGGGAGGCAGGGACCTGTGCTGGCTGGCAGGTCAATCAGGAGTTGTCAGAAGACATTTGGACTAATCAAATAGAAGCTGGAAGGGGTAACAGGGTGAAAAGGTTTGGCGGTTTGGTTTTTTACGAAGAACAGATTTGTAGCTTGGCAAGATGAAGTGGTACAGAGCACAGGCTCTGGAGTGAAACAGATCTGACTTTAAATACCAACAGTGCAGCATATTAGCAGTGTAACCTCATCCAAGTTACTTAAACTCCTGGAGTTTCAGGTTTTTGATCTGTAAAATGAATTAGAAATGGTATTTCACAGCACTGATGTGAAGGTTTGTAATTTTGAGGGATGCTGAAATAAGAAAACATACATATATTGCTTGGTCCAAAACATGAACTCAATAAATCTTAGGTTTCTCTTTTTATTTATTATCTTTCTCCACCTCCCACCCCGGACATGTATTTAAGGCAAAGAAAGGCATGAAATTATATGAGCAAAACAGGTTGGTCAGCAGAAAAAAGTCAGGAGAAGTTGGGATCAAGGGAGAAAGAGGGGTTAGCTTTGGTCGAGGAGAAGGACAGTTGTCCCTCTGACATCAGAGCAGTCAGGAAAGATACAGAGAGCCATGGAGAAGTAGACTCCTGATATGTGTCCTACCCATTTTTTCCCCTTCCCATGCCCCAGCCAGAAAGGTAGACATACTCTATACACTAGAAAGCTGTACCTATTAATTTGTTTTTCTGGCTGTAGACCTAATTTTTTGAAGGATAATTATTTCATAACAGAAGGACCCCTGTTTACTGAGAGGTCAAATCATTAAAGAAATGTATTTGTGTTTCAGCTCAGTACTTATATTCTTCCATACTCCCAGAAGCCCCTTTTGTGTTCTTCCTTTCATGACTCCTCTCTTCTTGGCTCCATTGGTCCCAGAAACCAGAGCATTCATACTCTTTCCATCAACAAATCCTTCAGGTAACTCCTATCATGAAAATAAAATTTGCCACTGACAGAACAGTCTTTCTGAGAATTTGGAAAAACAAAAACCTATTTCAACACTGAATATCAATACCAGACTCCAAAATGTATCCCAGGCCTATGAAAGAGATGAACATAAAACTATTGTTTTAAAGGAAAAAATAAAATAGTTACCTGATATCTAGAAGAAATGTATTACTCAGCTTCAAAGCAAAAAGAACATAGGAAAAGACTGACTGATTCAAATTATATTTAAAATATATGAAATTCAAGACTTCACGAAAATAAAAAATGGTAAGACAATATTGGCATCAAGTATGGCACACAAAATGTTAATGGTTTTTGTGTGCAAATGGTATTGAATCTAAAAATAAAACAAATAACAAAGAAAAATATTTACCATATAAGCAGTGATCCAAGTGTGTGGACAAAGCACCCAAACTAGAGAAAATACAAATAGAAAACAAATACATAAGGAAGATATTTTCATCCTTTTTCATAGTAGTAAAATAGAAATAATATTGACAATGTTTTAGTACAGCTTTTAACTTACAAACAACTGAGAGCTCTGTTAAATGATACACCTATTTGGAAAATAATGCAAAATAAAGATATTCATATCCTTTGACATAGTAATCTCTCTTCTGGGAATTTATACTAAAGAAATAATTCAACAGAAGCAAAATCCAAATGAATAAAAATGTTTGTTGTGGTGTTAAAACAGAAACAAATGAAACAACAACAAAATAACCCACTAAAACCACTAAAATGTTCAATAGTAGAAGAATAGCTTATTAATTATGGAACATCAGTAGGAGATAATTTTTAATTAAATTTATTGGGATGACATCATGTAAATTTCAAGTGTAAAATTCTGTAATGCAGGGCCGGCCGAGTGGCTCAGTTGGTTAAGAGCTCGCTCAAGAGTTTGAGCTCTGAGCAACAGCGGTTCGAGTCCAGCCCGAGCTGAGCNATAATAATAATAATAAACAGGTATCCCAGGAAACAGAGAGATATGGTTATATAAGGCTATAGACAGGCAAGCTGCATGCGCAGCATAGGACAGCTGCTCAACCAGGATGTATCAGGGACTACAGTCCAACCGAGCCTGTGTTTATGATTATCACCAGCGCATGCAGTCCTACATAGGGAGTCATTGAGACCGACTCCTGAAGGAAGTTCCTTTTAGAAACTGCTGTTATTCCTGTTTGTTTATGTGCCTCTTTTGTGAGGTATTTGGACTTGTATTCATATACTCTCCGAGCCACACTAGGAGACTGAAATCTGCCTTAATAGCAAGCATTTAGAATCTTCTAGATGAGATGCTCTTTTAAAATGGTGTAAAGGTAAATAATAGTAATGTAAAACCAATAGTTATAGGGACAGAAAGAAAAAAACAGCTTGGGCAGGTATAACAGTGACCAAGAAGACTACATGTTCAAACAAACAAACAAAAGTCAGTAATCAAGGCTTGTAAAAGACAGATAAAGATTTCAGCTGAGCTCCACTGACTGAGACACTAAGTAAATAAATATATAAAAATAAAAATACCAAAAAAATTATTGCATCTCTTCTGCATGGACTTTCTCCTTCACTTTTTACAAATGAGGAAGCAAATGCCACTTTCAAATGGCTGCTGGCATGAACTTGGGTAGCTTGGGTAGCTATGATAGAGGAGAATATTTAGTATGTATGGACTCCAGAGTAGAATTTTCAGGTGAGAAATTCTTCCCACACCTGCCTCCCAGGTGTTTCTGGGATGTAAAAAGAAATAAACAGCAACAATCCTTGATCTACAAATCATTAATCCATTGTTCATACCTCAACTACCCACCTGATTGTATAATTAGCAGCTCAGTTAACAGAAACAGAAGTGGGTAGGGAATTAGAAGGGCACAGCTAAGTTTTGGAAACAGAGATAATGGGTGGAAATGTCTAAAGATGATACTCCTGTTTCTGCTACTTGGGAGGTAGAGGCCTGAAGGAGAAACTGGAACTTAACACTTTGCTTTTATGCCAGTAGTTCCTGTACTCTTTGGAATTGTCTCCACTTCATAAACAGAGTATGAAATAGCATCTGCTGCACTTTTTCACTTATTGCTTGCAGTGATTGAGAAATCAAATATGAAAATATGAAAATCACATGGTTTTCTAATGCATTTACCTCATGCCGAGGATTGAAATAATCAGGAATAATCAGCGCTGATCCATTTCTCCAATCTAACATTCTGACTCAGCTGTCCCATTTCTTTTTTTCCCCCCTTCCAAATCCAAATCACACGCACACACATGTACAAATCCATTTTTACCTCAAATAGTAAACAGTAATCATCACCCACCATTATTACAGAAGATTAGCGATACCATTAAGGGACATCATCTGCACTGTATTTTATTCATCAAGTGGCATTTATGTGAAGAAAATTTAGATGGGTAATTCCATAGCCTGGAAATTATAAAGAGTGAGTTTACTGAAACAGCAGCAGAACAGGTAACAGCCTGTTTTGGTGATTATCATCAAATGCATAATCCTGTGTGGAGAGGCTTTGGAAGTA
>NW_017731881.1:1166774-1171427 GCF_001890085.2 Hipposideros armiger | reverse complement strand
TCTGAGCAACAGCGGTTCGAGTCCAGCCCGAGCTGAGCAGCCGCTGAGCTGCCAACAGGTAGCAGGATGGCTCAGCTTAAAAAAAAAAAAAATTCTGTAATGCATCATCTCTGTATTGCATTGTGTGTTCACCACCCAGAGTCTAGTCTCCCCCACCATCACCATATAGCTGATTCCCTTTTCTCTTCATCCAACCTCCACCCCTATCTCCTCTGGTAGCCTTCACTGTTGTCTCTGTTCATTTGTTGCTTTCTGTTTTATATTCTGCATACAAGTGAAATTATATAGTTCTTGTCCTTTTCTGTCAGACTTATTTTGTTTAGCATTATACCCTGAAGATCCATCTACATTGTCACAAATGGCAGTATTTCATCCTTTCTTACGGCTCAGTAGGATTCCACTGTGTGTGTGTGTGTATATATCTATATATCTATATATATTATATATATTTATATATGTATTATATTATATATATCTATCATATTTATGTATATCTATATTTAGATACATGTATATGTGTGATATATATGTGTGCATATATCTAGATGTCTATATATATCTATATCAATATATCTATATCGATATATCTATATTGATATCTATATACCTATATATCTATATATCTATGTATCTGTATCTATATCTATATATTTATACAGAGAGGGTGCCAAAAACATGTATACACATTTTAAGAAAGGAAAAAACTGTATTAACTGTAATACTCAATATATACTAACAAAAGATGAATACAAGTTATGTTTGACTTCTGCAATTACAAGAGGTGCTCAAAGTGGTTACCATCAGCGTCCAGACGCTTCAGCTTATGGCGAACATTGTTTAGTAGATTTCTGTGGCGAGCATGGAAACTGTTCCAACACCATAGAAGAAGAAGCAGGACTTGCTGCTGTGCGAGGCCTCCCGGACCATCCCTTGTGCACATCACACACAGTACTGTGCATCTCAAACTTATCACGAATGGAGCAATTGTTAGCCGTGTTGGAGGTTCTGTTGCATACTCATCCCTTCATTGTCATTGTACTTCCACAATGTTCTCGAATTTCAAATACCATTTCAAAATGGTCTTGTGCTTCTCTTAACAACAACCGTGCTTCCGCCGTTTTCTTTGACTGTCCTGCCTGTCACATGGTGACACTAGCATTCATTTGATTAACGCCATCTTTTGAGCAAATGTCATATTACACATTGCTACCATAATTCAATTCAACTTTGACAAGTAATACATAATAACATCTCTTAAAATGTGTACACCTTTTTTTGGCACCCGCTGTGTGTGTGTGTGTGTGTGTCTCACATCTTCTTTATCCAGTCATCCATTGAAGGACACTTAGGTTGCTTCCATGTTTTGCCAACCTTAAATAATGCTGCAATGAATATAGGGGTACATATATGAATAAATGGTTTCAAATTTTCAGGTAGATACCCAGAAGAGGGATTGCTAGGTCACATGGTAGCTCCTTTCTGAATTTTTTGACGAACCATCATATTGTTTTCCATAGTGGCTGTATCAATTTACATTCTTACCAGCAGTTTATGAGGGTTCCTTTTTGGTAAGGGTAAGTGTTCATTTTACTCCACAACCTCTCCACACTTGTTATCTCTTGTCTTGTTGATAATAGCTATTCTAACAGGTGTGAGGAGGTATCTCATTGTGGTTTTGATTTGCATTTCCCCACTAGCTAGTGAAGTAGAGCATCTTTTCATATGTCCTCTTGGGAAAAGTGTCTCTTCAGGTTTTCTGCCCATTTTTTAATAGGATTGTTTGGGTTTTTGTTGTTGAGTTTTATGAGTTTTTTATGTATTTTGGATATTAGCCCCTTATTAGAGGTATTGTTTGCAAATATCTTCTCTCATTTTGTTATTTGCCTTTTTGTTATGTTGATGGTTTCTTTTACTGTGCAAAAGCTTTTTAATTTGATGTAATCGCATTCATTTATTTTTGCTTTTACTTCTCTTAACTTTGGAATTGAGTTCATAAAAGTCTTTCTGATACCAAGATCTATAAGTTTAGTAACTATGTTTTCTTCTATGTATTTTATTGTTTTAGGCTTTATATTTAAGTCTCTAATCCATTTTGAGTTAATTTTTGTGTATAGTGTCAAATAGCGGTCTAGTTTCATTTTTTTACATGTAACTTTCCAGTTCTTCCCACAAAATTTATTGAAGAGGCTTTCTTTCTTCATTGTATGTGTGGATTTTTGCTCCTTTGTTGATAATTAGTTGCCCATATACATGTGGGTTTATTTCTGGGCTCTTAATTCTGTTCCATTGGCCTGTGTGTCTATTTTACTGCCAATACTATGCTGTCTTGTTTTGTTTTTTTGATGCTGTTTTGATTATTATAGCTTTGTAGTATACTTTGAATTCAGAGAGTGTGATACCCTCGGTCTTGTTTTTTTCTCAGGATTGCTTTGGTTATTTGGGGACTTTTGTAGTTCCATACAAATTTGATGATTTTTTGTGTGTGTGTTCAATTTCTTTGAAATATGTCATTGGGATTTTGATGGGGATTGCATTAAATCTGTATATTAAATAGAATATAATTAAATTTAATAAGCCATTAAAATATAATTACAAAGGCTATGTAACTATATACAAACAAATTCTAATAGAAACATGTTTCATCACTGTATACCATTATTACTTTCTGAGGATGTAGAATTTGTTAGGGGAAAAGCAGGTTGTAGCTGAACAACACCTGGATGGTTTTGTAAACTAGTGGGGAAGTAAGGGCCAAGAACACCTAAATGTTCTGTACAATTGAAGAAAGAGAACCAGAAGTTTTCAGGGGGAACTCAGAAGCTTCAGACAATTGCCAGAGAGAAGAGCTGCATAGAGGTGGGGCCACCACAGAGAAATGCCCTGTAGGGAATACATTTGTCAAGAGGCATTTCAGAAAACATAAATATGCAATTGTATTTTTAGATTGTTTGGTATTGGTGCACAGTGTCTCCCTTCTCTGTCTCCCTATCAAAATTGTCAGAAATGTCTGAATTGTTTCCTAATGATTTGTGTGGATAAATTCTTCAAGAGAACTTAGAGGAATCCCATAGCTAGATTAAGGAGGAGTGGCTAAGATGAGGTCTCAAGCTATTTCAGACTTTAATATTGTCACGGCCTTGGCCAATTTTCTAAGCATCTTTTGGCCTTCAGTTTCCATATCTATAAAATAGTGATAGTAATCAATCTACTTTCAAAGGGTTTCTGTGAAGATATATATATATATATCCTCATATATATATATATATATATATACACGTATATACTCATATATATGTTAATATATGAGTACATGAGTTAATTTGTATTATGAGTTATTATATATGTATGTTAATATATGAGTACATGAGTTAATTTGTATTATGAGTTATTATATTTATATATATATATACATATATATATATATGTGTATTAGTGTCTGTACATAGTAAGCCCTAGATACATATTTGTTATCATCAGTTATCACCATCATCACCAGAGTTCAAGAGAGCTTATGAGGATTCAGGATCCAGGTTACAGAAGTTGTAATTAGGGCCATGGACCTATAAAAAAAATTGTTTTTCAGTATGTGGGTCAATATTTCTGTTGTATCAACTAAACATTTTTAAAAACGAAGAAAACAGGGGCCGGCCGAGTGGCTCAGTTGGTTAAGAGCTCACGCAAAAGTGCAAGCTCTGAGCAACAGCGGTTCGATGCCCGGCCTAAGCTGAGTTGCCACTGAGCTGCCAACAGGTAGCAGGATGGCTCAGCTAAAAAAAAACACAGAGGAAAACAGTTTAGTAGATGACCTAAGTATTTAGTCTTCACTTAGAGATGTTTAATAGATAACCATTTAAATCAAAGGAGAAAAAAAAATTACCAAAGTTGAACTTAAAAGCAAAGGAGAAATATTACCAAAGTTGAACAAAAATTTAAATAATGATAGGCAGTGAGACAGGAAAAAATATTCTTTGATGATATGATCATAAAAAAGGCAGTCACAATAAGCATGGAAGAACAGGGTAAATGTACACACACACACACACACACACACACACACACACACACGAGATCAGACAATTAAGTACGCGAACTTATCCTAGAAAAAGTGTTACATACATCATTGATGAATATCACTACGGTCACCTAGAAGTACTTCCCTTGGGAAGCTATGCACCAACGCCAATGCCTACTCCACCCTTCAAAGCAATTTTGGAACTCTTTTTCTGGAATGGCCATCAGAGCTGTCGTCGTATTACCCCGGATGTTCTGAATGTCATCAAAATGTCTTCCTTTCAGTATTTCCTTCATCTTTGGGTAAAGAAGTCACTGGGGGCCAGATCAGATGAGTAGGAAGGGTATTCCCATACAGTTATTTGTTTACTGGCTAAAAACTCCCTCACAGACAGTGCCATGTGAGCTGGTGCATTGTTGTGATGCAAGAGCCATGAATTGCTAGCGAAAAGTTCAGGTAGCCTAATTTTTTCACATAGCCTTTTCAACACTTCCAAATAGTAAACTTGGTTACCTGTTTGTCCAGTTGGTACAAATTCATACTGAATAATCCTTCTGATATCAAAAAACGCTAGCAACATTGTTGCAGCAAGTTTGCGAACTTAATTGTCAGATCGTGTGTGTGTGTGTGTGTGTGTGTGT
>NW_017731881.1:1124210-1166504 GCF_001890085.2 Hipposideros armiger | reverse complement strand
TATATATATATGGATTTAATATAACGGAAAAAGAAAATTATTATGACACATGATTATTATATATTTAATTTAAAAAGCATTATGTACTTTTACTTTTTACAATTTTTTTCAATTCCCCATTACATGTATAAATATTATGATTAATTATTATATTTAGCTGTTTAAATATAGATATGGTTTTTAACGAGAGGTAAAACTAGAAGAAAATTATTAATCTAATTTTTAAAGTTAACTCCAACAGAAGAGAGCTGATTCCACGACCCAAGTGACACCATTATCTGTTAGCAGCTTAAATGCATAGCAGGGCAGGGTCTGAGCAAATATTGGGTCGTTGGAAAAGTCATGACATATTTTTTCTATGTTTTTCGTTGCAAAAATGTGTCACGACTTTTCTGCCAACACACTATATAACATTTGAGATATTTGTTTGTAATTCCAAAACTATTATGCCAGTGAAGTATTTTAGGAATAACCTTAACTAACATTAGTTAACATAGAAATGTCGTTTGTTCTCACATTGTGAAATAAAGGCTGAAGGGCTGAAGATGGGCTGATTCAAATGTGCTCAGAGGCTGGACGAGCCAGGTCTCCTGGTTTGTAGCCCAGATCAGAGATTCACACCCACATACACACGTCCTAACTCCATTTGCCTGGGCCATGATATCCAAAATTAGCTTTCCTTCAGCTATCCCCAGTCTTCTTCCAGCTCCAAAATAGTTTATGAACCGCTAGTAAACAAATGCTTTGGGAAAACAACATTTAGCTCCAAGTTCAGCTACTCAAGCTGTGAGATACTGAACTGAGGTGATGCAAGATCATATGTGAGTTGATGGTGTTTGTGTTTGATCCTCTTTACAAGAAAGGGTCACTTGGTTTCACAGTACCAGGTAAAGGCAAAAGACATTCTTCACCAACCGTATCTCAGAAATTTCACACGGGGGGTTTCCTATAAAGGAGCTGCAATGCAGACAGACGTCTGAGTATTTCAGACGATGCTTTGGTTTGAAGTCAATATGCCTTTTTTTAAAAAACAAAGCCACCTTATATTTATTCACTTTCAAGAGAGCCTCCTTCTGGATATGTCTGTTCTCCAACATTTCTCTGTATCTGATATCACCCTTATCCTCTTCCAATCATATCCCAGAAGGATGGTGTCTTAATGAACAGCCCATTGATCAGGATATGAGCACTTCTTCTCTGCCCAGCAGAAGACTGGGAGACACCCTGGGACGAGGCTGGCTTAGTGACCGAGGCCAACTGCTTTTTCTTTCCACTTCAGAGCATGCACATGGCATGCACACCCTCCCTCTGTCCCTAACACACATGTAGTTTCCTTGTAGGTGAATTTCCCTGGCTAATGGTAAGGACTTGGGGAGAGAGACCAGAGAGCCACAGTTCCTATTTCCACCTCCTGATCCAATCCTATCCCAGCATTTTGCATAGCTAGGGTGATAGGCATACAATGCACTGTGGGGCACGAAACTGATTGCTCAACTAGAAATGTATTGAGAAAAAAAAAATTGATCACGTTAAATGCATTTTGGTCTGAATTTTGTCTCACTGTGTAGAAGGTTCAGAGCCTGCTGAGTTTCCAAAGCTTTGTATAAACTAAATATTACAAGAAACAGTGCATCGCAGCAGTCATTGCACATTATTTCTCCTTATACAGTAAAAAAGACTTGTCACTCCATGCATCATTCACAACTTTCTGCAGATTCCTCAAATTTTAAAAATATTGTATGCTGTGAACAAAATCACAAGGAGGAAAGAGTTTTATACTATGGGGTTTTCATCACCTAGTATTCCTAAGTAAAATGTATCTAACACCAATAACAGGAAACATGTACTGAAACAAATGCCAAAATGTTGGTAATTGCAGAAATCATGTGGCTAAGAGCCTGTGCTTTTTCTCTTAGTCCTGATTTCTCATTTTATACATAAATTTGTATAATGCTGTTAACTGAAGAACAAGGGTTCTTGTATCGTCGCAGGAAAGCATTCCAGGATGTACGAATAAGCCATGTGAACAAAGCCAGACAAGCAATGGATTTATTAAAACTCAATAGTATAGTGCGCTCTCAAGATGTCATGAGTGTGGGCAGGCCCAGAAAAAGAGCAACTGCCCCGAGGAACAAAGAAACCTAGGATTATATTCAAATGAGGGCATGCAATATTTAGGGGTGGCATTATAGGTGTTCCCAGAGTGGGTCTTTGCTGACCACTCCTTCCCGTTGGGAGAAGGGATTTTTGTCCGGATTTGGCCTTTATTGGAACTGTCATGGCGACACAGGGAGATTTTTTTTTTTGGCTGTCATGCTAATAATGTTAGAATCCATTATAATTAGCTAAAGTTCACCTCGAGAAGAAAAATGGTGTCCTGGATCTCCTCTTGGCCACCGGACTCCAGCCCTGGCCAGTCTGGCAGCTGCACCTTTTCCTAAGAATGACCTCATCTCCTTTCTTTCCTTTGTCTCCCCTCACCTCCTCCCTCCTCTCCTCCCACTCTTGCCTCACGGCCCTGTTTTTTCTGCCTATGGTAACAAAGAGATACAGAAATTTATAAAATTCCTTTTCATAAACTACAAGCTATATAGCACCTAACCAGAAATCAAGTGTTGAGTATCCTCAGTTCTTTAGAATACATCTTAGAACACACAAAGAAAAGAGAGAAAATGTCAGGAGACAGTTGTCACAGAACCAGCTCCCTAAACCTGCTACTTCACTCCCCGGAAAAGCCACTGACCATCAGTCAGAAGACAAAGAGGTTTTATACTCAATTCCATTGTATAGATGAATACTTGTGTGCCAGTTTCAAACAAATTAGAAACATTAACTTAGAAAAGATGGGAGAAGGGAAGAGAAGGAAAAGAAAGAAGGGTAAGAAGGCAGTATTTCAAGCAGGTGCTCTGGTGAGAAGCCAGAGCTGAAGACAGCCTGTCCACGTGGGGGAGCCAGAAAAACTTAGACGCAGAAACAGAGCTGCTTGGGGTCATTTGGTAGAGAGGAAAGAAGTCTCACATGCCTCAAGGGTCTCTAAAGGCATCCATTTATAGAGCACAGCACAGTCATGCATGTTCCTCATGTGTGTCATTAGTGGGAAGAATTGTATTCAGTGCATTCTGTTTTAGAAAATCAGGGAGTGTAGAATAAATTTTAGAGAGATTTTTAAAATGATATGTTTAAATTTTTAAAGGAAGGAATTTTGTATTTTAAATACTTATGTGTAAATTGTCTTTATATAAAACATTTCCCTCTGTGACAATGCCTAGAGAACAGAGGGTTACTGTATATATTAGTTGGGTGAATATAATTATACTCTTCTTAATTAAGATGAGCAACTCACAAATCACTGATCTGCATTTATTTACCTCTGTTGGTGGTGGATAGGTGTGGATGTGGGTAAAGATGAGCACATGATGGAGTTTATTATGCCTGGAGCTTTGTGTGACCCTGAAAAGTTCATTCCATTTCGTGGAGAGTAAAAACTCTCTAGGGACTATCCCTCTGTTCCCCTGACACTTCATGCCTGCATGCTGTCCATTGTATTCCCTCACACATTCATGCATGCACTTCTGAGACACCTACCACCTCAGTCCTAGAAATGGATATTTCAGATTTCATTCTATATCCCCGCCACCACTACATGCAGACAGTGGCTGCATCATCAGCTCCCTTCACTTGATGCCTAGATACAACTCCCTGAGGAGTAAAACTTAAAAATGAAAGTCCCTCTTGAAAAGTATATATAGATTAGAGACACTGGCAGCTTGCTTGATCAAGCTGTTTACTGAGAATAATATTCTCAAAGTCCTGCGATGTAACAAGTGATCCACATGAGTTAAGTGGGTTATGGAAAAATAATTTTAATACATAGCTCAAAAATCAGAAATGTGAAATTGTGATCTTTACAGAAATCCTGTTTTGCTTAATGTTTTTCACCTTCTTAAAAGCTGTGCACGTTTTAAGAGGGTATAATTTGTCACAGCTAACATAATTTCATGTCATATGTATTCATAATACTTGATTCATAAACAGAGGGTGCCAGAAAAATGTACACACATTTTAAGAAAGAAAAAAACTATTACAACTGTAATGCTCAATATTGTATATCGATAACAAAAGAAGAATACAAGTTGTGTTTGACTTCTGCAATTACAAGAGGTGCTCAAAGTGGTTACCATCAGCGTAATTTTAATACAATTTTTTTCTTTCTTAAAATGTGTATGTATTTTTTGGCACCTTTTGGATGTAATGTATATACTATTTATATTTTATATAAATCAAATTTGCATTTCTAACTATATTGATTTGTCATATCTCCTATTGACTAAAATGGATCAATAGCTCTGAAAATTGTTTATTGAAGCATAAAACCTTGATAGAGACAGAAACACAAAACACTACCCCTTTTGAATAGCCTTGTTAGTAAAAATAAAAGATGGGACTCCAGTGGTAGTATAGAATGTGACTGTATGTTTTAAGAAATTGAATTTTTAAGTGTAATGATTTCACAAAATCAGCCACATAAAAATAGAATTATAAAATACACAGTTGTTAAATATTGGATTTTGTTGGGCTGTTGAAAAATTTTCTTAGTCCACAATGAGTTAGCTATTAATAAAATTTAACAAATGAAAACATAAAATCATTGAACTTTTCTCTCAATTTTCAAATAATTAGATTTTCCATAAATTTAATAAAAAGACTTTTTAGTATAAAGTTGATTTTTTTTGCCACTAAAGACAAGAGCTCAAATAACAGAAACATTATCCAAAATTCTTCAAAGTAAAAATAAATGACCCTCACACTACCATTGAGAAGATTGTAAAACCAACTGCAAATGAATGATAATTATTATGCCAGAAAAATAAGAATAAGTTGCTGGTAAAATTTATCTATAAAAGGACACTATTGAATGCCAGTCACATCATTAGTATGTAAGCAAATAGAGGGATTAAAATTGGCATGTATTGAAGTGTACATGTATCTGTGTGTGTGCACGCCAGGGAATGTTTCTCATCACAATTGCCTAGAATTACTAATGTGTGGGCGGGTATCAGCTTTTGGCACAGGTATAGAGAGCCTGTAGGAGGAACATGGGTTTTGTTCCATTTTTCACCAAACTCGGGGATGCAGAAGAAATTCTTTGGTTTGTTTTGGAGTAGTTAATGGTTATCCCGTGAGGTGTGATGTAGACTCGAAGGGGTAGCTTTGGAACATGGTGAAAGAGCACTGGCGTTGTGCAGCAAGGAAAATGTGACCCAGGCAAAGATGCTCTCCATGAAAATCGATCCAAACATTATTCATTCAAAGAGAATAGATGGTGGTCCATAATGTCCCTTAATTAATTGTTCTAGAATAACATTGACCGCAAGAACTTTCTACAATTTTTTTTCTATATGCTCTATACAGTATGCTATCTCCTAGACATATATGGCTATTGACCAATTGAAATGTGGTTACTACAACTAAGACATTAAATTCTTATTTTATTTATGTTTAATTGATTTAAATTGAAATGTTTTCATATGTCTCTTGGCTACAGAATTGGACAGCACATAGTAAATAGTAAACATATTGAGTATTATGAAATCACAGGTACAGAGAGTCTATCTTTTCATTATGCCACGTGAGGGAGGAGGAAGCAAGTCAAAGACTTCATTTCCACACAACTTCCCTTCCTCTCAGCAGGGAAAAGACTTGAGTTCTTGAGTTAATAAAATAAAAACGTATTTCTTTATTACACTGATAATACCTGTAAAGAGAGTTTGTATGATTTTAAGTGGCATACTCAAATAACATTTCAAAAATAGATTCAATATCTTGAATAGTCTAACTCCAAAAATTCAAGGGAAAATATTACGATTTTTAAATGGAGAATAAAGTATCAGGATTTCCTTTGATGACCAAACAGTGGTAAGAATAACTTTCTTACAAAAGGTTTAACTTTTCCCTTAATATTTGCTTTTATTTATTGGAGTTAGAAATTGATAACAGATTATGGAGTTTATTAATTCTCATAAACGAGGAAATCATTTCTGGCACCAAAGCAACCAGAGTAGATTAAGAAACTGATTGCTGCTGTTGTCCGTGTTGAAATATTCAACAGCCCAGATTTCATGTGATTATAGTCATTTATTTCATATTTGATATAGCTCTAAAAATAGCCTTTAATGAGAAAGATGAGTTTTTGTTTTGTCATTTCTGAATCTATTTGAGATGAATGTACATAACTACCAAAGTAGTAAATAGTTGCTCCTATTTTCTCAGATCTTTAATTGCAAATTTGAATGTTTTATCTTAATAGAACCTACTGCATGTAGAACATGGCCACTTGGTCATACTAACCACATCTATTGTGGCAAAGCCTTAAAAACAATTGCATATCTACCATAGTTATGAAATAAGTATTATTTTTTAATAAAAGGTTATGTTTTCTAATAATTATTTTAAAAGCTATTAATATTTATTTTAAATTTAATACATGGCAACCAGTAATTGTACTTGTCGTCCAATAACTGGTTATAGGATTGCAAAACTTTGAGAAACACTGCTCTATAATATAGACTTGATCAAGGACTAAGCTTTACTGTGGAATTATCTTTTAACCTGCTCATTCTTTTTTTTTTAATTATCATCTTTTTATTCATTGTTTGATTTTAGCAGTTTTATTTGAGGTATAATTGATAGACAAATAAGTGTACATATTTAATGTGTATAATGTAATGCAGTTGATACCATCACCACAATCAAAGTAATAGACATACTCAACACCTTCCAGAGTACCTTTGTGTCCGTGTGTGTGTGTGTGTGTGTGTTAAGAATACTTAATATAAGATCTACCCTCTTAACAAATTTTGAAGTGCACAATGTCATATCATTAACTATAAACACTATGTTGCACAGCAGATTGTTATGACTCATTTATCTCATATAACTGAAACTATATACCTTGGAATAACAACTCACAATACCCTCAGCCGCCAGTATCTAGAAACCACTATTGTATTCTCTGCTTTTCTGATTTTGACTATTCTAAGTACAGTACCTCATATAATTGGAATCATACAGCATTTGTCTTTCTGTGACTGGCTTATTTCACTTGGGTCCTCTAGGTTCATCCATGTTGTCACAGTGCCAGGAGTCCCTTCTTTTTATAGCTGAGTAGTATTCTATTGTATTTATATACCACGTTTTCTTTCTTCATTCACCTGTCAGTGAACCCTTGGTTTGTTTCCATACCTTGGCTATTACTAATAGTACTGCAGTTATTATGGGAGTGCAGATACTCCTGCTCATTCTCTTTTATCTGCCATTTCAGGAAACAACCAGAATTCTGAAAGTAAATCTGAATGCCTCCTTTGCCCGTGTGTCCCATATAAAGTCAATATCCTAGTTCTGTCAGTTTCATCTCAAACCCATTTTCTCCACCCAGACAGCCTCACCTTGATTCAGACATTATTCCCTCCCACTTAAACTACAACAATGGCCTCCTAACTGGCCTCTCTCTCCTCATTTTTATTCCCTGAAAATTAATTCTCCACATTATCACCAGGTTTCTACTTAAAATTCATATTTGTTGTGCCTTGGCCCTGTTTAAAATACTATTCTGTTTTTTTTCTATGTTAGCAATAATCACCAAAAAATGAAAATGGTGAAAATACTCTTTTAACAACCATAATAAAAACTATATAATACGTTAGAAATAAATTTAATGAGAAAGGTATAGGAAAGGGGAAATCTAATTGAAGAAAAATTTTAAAAATCAGGAAAAAAAATGGAAATAACATACCATGTTCTCAGATGGAAAGAATTATTAGAATATAAATGTCAATTGCACCAATTTTAATAAATAAATGTATTTTAAGTAAAATTAAAATATTTCTATGGATTAGGGTTTAAATATTTTTTTGGAAATTGACAAAAGCATCTTAAACTGATAAGAAAGAATAATAATCAGAAAATAACCAAGAAAAGAAAAAAAAGAATAGTGAAAAGAAATTTACCTTAATACATTTAAAAACATTATAAATATTCTATAATATAAAAACGGGTTACTGATATAGACTCTACCAAAAAACTATTAGAAACAATAAATAAATACAGTAAAGTGCAGGATACAAAATCAATGTACAAAAAACCATTGTGTACCTGTATACTAACCAATGAAATTTCAGAAAAAGAAATGAAAAACAAAAACAATTATTTTTGCAATTGGAACAAAAATAATAAAATACCTAGGAATAAAGTTAACAAAGTCTATGTCAAGGACCATACACTGAAAATCACAAGACATTATTAAAAGAAATTGAAGAAGACACAAAGCAATGGAAAGATATTCTGTGTTCATGGATTGGAAGAATCAGCATAACAATATATTACCCAAAGCAATATACAGATTTAATGCAATCCCCATCAAAATCCCAAGGCATTTTTTTAAAGAAATAAAATTTAAAAACGCATCAGATTCGTGTGGAATCACAAAAGCCCTGAATAGCAAAAGCAATCCTGGGAAAAAAGAATAAGGCCTGAGGCATTGCACACCTTCTATTCAGATTATACTATAAAGTGATAATAATCAAAACAGCATGGCGTTAGCAGAAAAAACAGACACACAGACCAATGGAACAGAACTGAGAACCCAGAAATAAACTCACATGTATATGGGGAAATAATTGTCAACAAAGGAGCCAAAAGCATTAATAGAGAAAAGACAACCTCTTCAATAATTGGTGCTGAGAAAATTGGAAAGCCGCATGCAAATGAAAGAAACTAGACTTCTATCTGTCACCATATACCAAAATTAACTCAAAATGGATCAAACACCTAAACATAAGACCTGAAACAATAAATTTCATAGAAGAAAACATTGATATTAAACTGATGGACGCTGGTCTTAGAGAGAATTTTATATATATAAGTATATAAATATATATATATATATATATATGTATATATGTATATATATATATACATATATACATATATATATATATATATCCAGAAACTCTGTGTGTGTGTGTGTGTGTGTGTCTATGGTGCCAAAAAAATGTATACACATTTTAAGAAAGGAAAACTGTATTAAAATTGTAGTGCTCAATGTATACCAATAATAAAAGATGAATACAAGTCACATTTGACTTCTGCAATCACAAGAGGTGCACAAAGTGGTTACCATCAGTGTCCAGACACTTCTAATTATGGCAAACTACTGCTTGAGCAACGTTGACCAAAGTGTCCACTTGTATACTATTTTTTGGCATCCCGGTGTGTGTGTGTGAGCATGATTGTGTGTCTGTGTGTATGTGTGTGTGTAGTGATGTGTGCATGTATGTGTGTATGTGTATACATATAGTATCTGGATTTCCTGTCTTTTCCCCACTCCATTATTATGTGTATATCTCTTATAGTCTCTACCAAATTGTCTTTTCCCTTGCTTTAAAGTTTTCAATCTATGTGGATTTTTTTTTTTTTTACTTATGGTGTGAGATAGGAATTCAACATTTTTTTCTGATGTGTAGCCAGTGTGTGATCACTATTAAAATAAAATACTACCCCTGTCATATATTAAATTTTCATATGATCTGTGGTCCATGCCTGTATTTTTCATTAGATCCTACTGATTTCTTTAAAAAAAATTTTTTTAATTAAATTTATTGGGGTGACATTGGTTAACAAATTCATATCAGTTTCAAGTATAAAATTCTCAACTACATCATCTATGTATTGCATTATGTGTTCACCAACCAAAGTCAAATTTCCTTTGGTCACCATATATTTGACACCCCCCTCTGCTTACCCAATGATAAACACTAAAATGTTGTCTGTGTCTATGAGTTTTTGCTTGTTTGTTTGTCTTGTTCATTTGTTGCTTTCTGTTTTATATCCACATGTAAGTGAAATCATTTGGTTCTCAACTTGTTCTGTCTGACTTATTTTGCTTAGCATGATAATCTCACGAGCCATCAATGCCACAAATGGCAAATATATGCTATAAAAATAATATCTTTCTAGAAAAAGATATAAGCTTTTATATGAAAAATTTACTATATAAAACCATTAGTTTAATTATAGACATTTGAATTGTAGATGACAGACAAAATATTAGTGTTTAACAAAGACCACTTACAGATTCACTGAAAAACCAAATGAACAACAAGCAAGTCACAGAAGAGCAAGCCCAAAATGGACAATAAATATATCCCCAAACCCCTCAGTAGTCTGAGAAATGAAAAGTATAGTAACAGTGAAATATTTTATATATAGTCCAATTAGCACAAATTAAAAAGAGCAACAATATCTATTGTTGGTGGGGCTGTGGGGAAAGCAATGTTCCCTTAATTTGTTGGTAGACATAGGACAGAGTCTTTTGGGGAAATAATTTAGCAACAAAATCTATTAAATTTGTAAACTCACATATCTTTCAACCCAGTAATTCTTCATCTGGGACCTATCTCATAATGAAAACAGCAGTGTGCCAAGATATACGTACATTGATATTTATTTCAGCATTGTTCATTGTGACATAAAACTGAAAACAAAGGTAATAACCATTATTAGGAGAATGGTTGAATAAATTATGGTACACCCACCTGATGGAATATTTTACAGTCATTAAGAATAATTAATTAAAACTATGAGTTAACTTGAAAGGCTTTCTGTGAGGCTTAGCTGAAAAATATTTGCTACAATAGGACTTAATTTTTCTAAATGGCCAAGCTTGTAACAAATAATGAATAGATAGATTTAGAGATGAATGTAGAAAAAAGACAAATGCTTACACATGATTATTTCAGCATAGATAAGATTTCAGAACAATACACATCAGTCTGTTTACACACTGCCAACTTATTTTAGTGGAGGGAAAGGTGAGAGTTGGTTGCTAATGAAGGTGGAAAAAACAGGTAAGGAGAGACTTTAGATACAGGTAATTGTTCTAAAACAGACAACACAGATGGTATTATCCTATTTGGAGGGAGAACATAGTTAGATCCATAATTTCTGGCTTATAAATGATGTCTAGCTGGTAAGCTAAAAAATTATAAGTAATATATATAAAATGATTCTGTGATAAAAATATATATATATATGTAACCAAGAAAAAAATCCTACCAATGACACCCAAAAACAGCAAGAAAAATTCAAGGTACTTACCATGCCATACCAGGCATTTCAATGAAGTACCTATTCTCAGATTTCTTTCCTACCAAATCTGTCATAAATTACACTCCAGTAACAGTTCTAAATGCTTCTAGTGACACACATACGGACGGACACAAAAATGTCATACTTGTGTTATTGATACCCATGTCTAGAATTAATGTTGGGAATCAGATAATAGTCTATAAATTCTTATTGAATTAGTTAGTCAGGGAATGAATGAATGCATGTATGTCACTGTCTCTGACAGGAATGCCCTTCACCTATTTCTTCATTTGTTTAATTCTTATGCCTCTGTAAATTTTAGATTATGTATCATCTCTTCCCGGGAATCTCCCCTGAACTCCCTTGAGGGGTATTCCTCCTCCATGCACCTCAACTTCTTATTAATCCCACCCAACAGCACTAACCAGATTACAGTGCTCATATCAGATTTCATGTCTTTAACTATATCTCAGTAGATATAAAACAATTAAAGGACAGTGTGTGGGGCTAATTTATCTTTGGGCTCCTTCTCTCTAACATAGTGCTTGTCATGTAGTGGATGTTCAAATAATGTTTGTTAAACTAAATTTATAAACTGAGGAAAGTAGCTAAAATACTTCTGCTTTTAGAATTGTACATATATTTGCATTATTTTCTACTCTCAGAACTTACCCCTAACAAATCTACAATTCAGTAGTCAACACAAAAACAAAGTAAATTATAGAAGAGAATTTTCCAGAATTTAAGGACAGGTAACTTCCCAGAACTCTAGATTAAAGAGGCCAACCAATTAATCATATGATAATTTTTCCAAAAAAATCATATTTTTATGGAATATGATCTTTATGGAATTTTATAATGCCAAGGATATGAAGAAGATCCTAGAAGCTCTTTGAAAGGAGAAATAACAATGCTACTTACAAAGGGCGAAGAATCATAATTGTTTTGGACTTTTTCAGGGCAAAATTGAAAACAAAATATAAAATTTTAAGTGGGGAATGTTTTATATATAAATTTTTATGCCAACCAAGCTAGCAATCATGGGTGAAGGTAAAATAAAGTTATTCCAAGACATGAAAAGTGTCTCAAAAAACACCTTTTCAAAGGAAAGTACTGAAGTGTATTCTATGCAAAAATAAATACATAAATAAATACAAAACAACTAAGAAAAGGAGAGCATGGATAAAAATTAACGAGAGAAGAAAGACATTCTCAGAATGATGGCTTACAGAACAGCAAGCCGGGAGAACAATTTTCCAAATTGTTTGGATGAGGCTGCTGAGGAGAATTGAACTGACAGATTATCAGATACTTTTTATCATGTGGAAAATTGTACTGACCTTTGAGAAGCTATAGGAAGATGTTGGAATAGGTTCAAAGAAATCCAGAGACCTATGAGGGTAGCAAGTGAAAACTAGTAATGTAAAGTAGGATAACCTGTCATGACCAAATGGGGTTTATCCTAGGAATGACAGGCAGGTTGAACATTCATAAATTCATAAAATCAATTTATTAATATTTAATTTTCTTAATTATTTTCTTTTATTTACCATATCAACAAGTTAAAATAGACAATATATAATTATCTCAATTGATGCAGAACATGATTTAAGAAAATTCAACATACATTTATGACAACAAGTCCTAACAAGCTAGGAAAAGAAGTGTATTTTCTCAACTTGATAAAGGACATCTGTGACAAACCTACAAGTAACATTATCTAATGTTTTCCCTTTAAAAGTGGGAAAGAGGTCAGGGATACCTGAAGGCAACTTTCCCTTAAATTTGTGTTACTGTGTAAATGTATTACTTTAGTAAATATAAAATTTAATTAAAAATAGTGCTATGGTTTATGAATATAAACAGAAATAATAAACAGAAGGAAGCGACCTATATTTTGCCTACATTTCAAAGTGCCTCTGAGTGTGGTGTCTTTAAATTACATATTTTTGATGTGGGATCATAATTTCAGCATTGAGTCCTTACATTTAAGCAGTACATACTTATAAAGCTGGTTTGCTACAAAACTCTATGAAATAGAAGAAAAGTAAATGAGTTTCCAAAACACTGGAAAGGAGTCCACATGGAATGATCTGATAAAAGCCAAAACCAAGGCACTTGCCTACACAGAGGGTCTAATCTGGAGTGGGAAAATATGTGAAAAATGACATTGCCAAAACAACACAAGAAAATAAACCTGTTTGTCCCCAGCTGTCACTTGGAAATAGAGCTGACAAGCTGGTTCACACTATGTTGCTTTGATGGATTATACTTTCATGGATTATTCTCCTCAGGAACGTGTATTTTAATAAGTAAAAAAAACTAAACCAGTAACGTAATAAAAGTAGGATTTTAGGCATTTATGCAGATTTATAGAAGAAATTTTAAGGGGCTTGGGAGTTTGCTAGAACCCCCCAGATTAGACCTGTAGACTGAGATCTACTTGGCCTGTGCATCTATAGCTTGAGAAAAGTTTCTGAACTAGATGATGTAAAAACTGAAAAACAGTCTCCTTACATTCCTGTGGTCCCACTTCTGAAATTTTATTCCACTGTGAAATCCAGTATAACCAATGTTTCATTTTCAATTTCAACTTGTAAATTACTTCTATAAGGGGAATGTTACAAGAGGTAAGTGATATATTTGAGAGCAACTGAAAAAAAAATCTCAAGACCTAAAATTTTCAGCTTCTGCAATCAAGTTTTACTTTCCTTAATCCATGCCAAGCAAGGTATTTTCAGTGTAATGCAGGTAATTTCATTCATAATCATGGACTGTGTATTTAAGTAATCAGTTCTATGCATAATTATTCATTCTGGATAAAAACTTGTGCCTGGCTTTTCTGGGGATATGTGCACATTTTTTTTTCCAAATTCAAAACTAATCATAAAACTTGGTTCTGAACTATCAGCCCATCAATAAAACATGATGAATATGTATAGAATTGGTTCTTGGAAGCAAAAAGGGAGGGAGGGAGTCGTTTCTACAGAAGAGGAGTGTGACCTAATCATAGTGCCCACCATGTGTGGCTGTTACCTGCCTATGTTAACAATAACGCCCATTAATTCTGGGAGATCAAGTATGCACCTGCATGACTGGCAATCCTCAGGCCCCTGCAAAAACTCCCCACCCACCTCACGAGCTTCTGGGCATGGCCCGAATGAGTCCCACCTGTGTACAGCAAAGCACGTGCCTAAGCTCCTGGAGGCCGTTGCTTCCTACAGGCTGCTACTGGGAGCCCCCCATTGGTAGCTGGGTATTTATCCCTTTTTGCCAAACCCTGAAATATCCTCCAGGGCTTAGTCACGTGTGCTCCTGCTATTCCTCTGAGACAACACTGACCATCACTGGGTGCTATACTCCCAGAGCATCTCAAAACAGTAGACACTGAGAGTCAGAATACAGGTACCTGCCTTCTTTCTGGTCTTCACTGCACTGGAGCCATGCTGTGTTCTGTGAGGAAGAGGACACTGCCCACCCCCAATCTGTGCCATTTGGTGAGAATGTGGTCAGGAGCAGTGCTCCCTCTTGGCTCAAGTGAGGACGTCCCTCATATTGTCCCTCAAACCTGCTGTTCCTCCTGAGCTGACTTGGTTTTTTTGTTTTTGTTTTTGTTTTTCTGTAATTGTTATCACTATTCTTTCGACCATTCAGGTTCCAATCCTTTGAAAGCTCTGTTTCAGTCCTTATGTCAAATGATTCAAAAGATTCCACTGATTTCACACTGTTATTTGCATAGCCTTTCCTACTTATTATGGACTCATTTGTTCAGTCACTAAAAGTATATTTCTTGAAAAGCAAGCCATAAGTTAACACTGTATTCAAAGTTTAGAATCAAAATTTAAATAAGATGTAATAGAACCGTCGATAAATAGTTGCAATGTTGTATAAAAATACTTAATTGAGGCCCTTATTGCTTCTTACATGAACTATTTAAATATTATTTTAATTAGTTCTCAAACTTCTGAACTCTTCAATCCAAATTGCTCCGAGCAAATCAAATTAATATTCTAAAAGCCTGAGTTCTGAAGCTGTACAGCATCTGTCTTCTTAATAACCCTGGGAGCATTCCCACTGTCGGATTAATGAAGTCCTAAGTCCTTTGGTCAGCATCAGATCCTTCACTAGATTCAAAGTACCTTGCCAATTTTTTTATTTATTCATTCTTCTACAAATAACCTATGCCCCTCCTGCCAACAAGCCAACCGGAACTACTAACAATTTCCCTACAAATGTTGCCTTTTCTTTTTCTTTTGTGTCTTGATTACATTGATGTTGTTTCTGCTTACAGTGTTCTACTTTTTGCCCTTTCCAGAGATTTCATGCCTAGCATAGGTAGGATGACTATCTTCTGAATTTTTACTTTTTTTTTTTTGTCGTCTGGCATGTAATACTGTTTTATATTCTGTTTCTGTCCATCTCTCATCTTTCCTAATAAAATGGAGGTTCTTCTAAAAACAGAGGTTGTAGCTTACTCATCTTTTATGTCATGTGCCACACAGTATATAAACCAGATTACATACTCAATTTGTTAATTGAATGAAAATTTATTTTATCAGCAATACATTTCTTGACATATAGCAAAGGTGACTGAATATTTGTCATGTAAATCCTATTTTCTTCTGACTTCCATTATGTAATTAAAAATATGTTCCCATGGGGGAAAACAGTAATACACTTCGGAAGAAACTGGTGAGAAGTATAGTTGACTAGCTCCATGAAATACTAAGCAATGTACACAAAAGACATATTAAGTCTAGAGGCTATTAACCTTCCTTGGTTATTTTCATTTCTCGAAACCTAGTTCAATAAGTATTTGGTGAATAATGAAATGAAAGAATCTCCACTCTATTGTAGAAGTCTGTTTTTGTACTTAAACTGTTATTTTAAGTGAGATGTCTGTGCCAGCATATCTGGGAGGGTGAGGGGAAGTCAAAGCTAAAGTATTGGACAAGTCCAACCAGGGAAAGCCTTGTTGCTCACTTATCCTACTTATCACAGTTTGTGATGATGCAATCAAATTTGGAGTAGAAGGAAAAGATCATTTGAGGCAAATTACATAAGGCATTTAGAAGAAATTCATTTCTATCGTAATGTAAATTGCCCAATCTGTCAGCTGTGTCCTTGATGTTGGGACTCCCGCTCACCCATTTAATCTTACCTTTTATTATTTGCTCTGGTGGACATGAAAATGTTCTCTCCAGACCCCCCTGGAGGACAGAACTCATTGCTCTAGTTTTCAGGGGAAAACCTCCAGCTTCGGATTCCTTTAGGGCTTGCCCCAATTATAGATCACTTCTTCATCCTAGGGCACACACTTCCTGGGGTAACTCATATCTAATAAAAGGTGAAAGTATAAAGGCTTGGATATTCTGGTCCCATCTGGGACAACTTTAACAGGCAATATATGATCCAGAGCCCCAGTCAGGTTACCTCCTTTTCAGCCTGTGTCTAAGCTTGACGTCTCCCCTGCCCAACCCTGCTTCCCGTCTCTGTAGGTGTTGATTCTTAAGAAATACCGAATGCCTTATTTATTCTTCAATTATTAATCAACCTCAGTTTGTAATTCCAGAGTCCTCAATCTGCAACAATTGATAGCAGTAGTGACCCAGGAAACTGAAATATAAGATGGGGTTTTGAACCCAGGTCACTTACTGCCCAAATGGCAGTGAGAACCTCATTATTGATGGTAGCTGAAGCATACATGGTGGTTGGCCAGTTTGTTAAAACTTTCACCATGCTATCCTAGTAGAAGAGCCTGTACTTACAGATGGCTACAGATGAGAGCTGGGAAGGGACACTCACACATGTAGTGGGTGACATGGGGGCCGAGGCTACCTTCTCATATATGTGGCTTAATCATTCTCTGTAGCCTGGCCAATGTTCAGTCTCAGTTACATGAATTCTATCTGACAATGCACTGACACCTGTAGCAACAATGCATCTGCCGGAGAGTAAGACCCCAAGGGACAGCTGATTGGACCATGGCCTTGACTTGCTACAGAGCCCTTTATTGCTCTGGATCTCACTGAAAATTAGCCGCCTCCAAGTCACCCAGGTTATGGCCTGGAACAGTACTCCTAGATGGAGAACGTGTTACCTGCAGAACCCAGTCAAGTCTACCCAGCACTGTGCTTCCTTCTTCATGGTAGGGGATGCTAAAAAGAGCAGCTTGTCTTTCGTATTGCAGTCAAGATCTCTTTAGACATCATTATGACAAAGGCAGGCAAAACTAGCAATACTCATTCCACATGAGTGCAAACTGTTTCTGATTCATGTTCTAATCTTAAAATGCATTTGCCACATCAATGGGTGCATTTCATGTACCTGAGTCCTTATTAACCTGCTCTCACTTCCAGCATAGCAGCTGCTATCAAGCTCCTACCTGCTTGTGCTTTCAGGATTCTAAAGTCATTCCCCAGAGTCCACCCAGTTTGTGCGGACTGTCCAGACTGTGGATGAAATGAATATGATAGGGACACTGCCCATATAGATAGAACATTTAAGTCTTTAATGGTGGCACTAATTTCTGCCAACACTTCATCTCCATCCCAGAATGCAGTGTTGTTTCTGATTTATTCTTTCGGCTGGAAAGGGGGCCAGATTCTGAGGTTTGCACTTGGTCTTCCCACCACTATGATAGTTTTTACCTCATAAACCAAGGACCCCTGCAGGGATTATTCCAAATTCCAAGTGTACCAACCCCAGTTATATCCTTGGAGATTGGGCAGTAACTACTAGGTGGGTCTGCAAACATAGTGAACCCACTGTAAACTAGATGGAGCCAGAATTCCATTTCTTCCCTGACTGTTATAGATCCCACTATGTATTATATAATGAAGGGGCAAGGAACATCATGCAAATGCAGTAGGGCTCCAGGAATCAGCTTCAATTGAGAGTCTATATCCAATAGTTCTTGAAATGGCTAGATAATACCCTTCCATGAGTTCAGCCACCTTTAGTATTGCTATTAGTGCAATTCTGCTGGTAAAACAAAACAAAACTCAGTTTTTTCGTTTGATTCATTGTTTGTTTTTTAAATACCCTTATGTTGCTTTCATATTTAAAGAATGTTTTCCATGGGAACAGCATTCCTGGTTATCAATTATCTTTCTTCTTTTTTTTAAAAAAGTAACATTTCATTAACTTCTGATTTATCCCCCAAAACTAGTTGTACATCTTACAGTTGCTCATTTCATGTCCGTTTTGCTCTTGATGATTTAAAGATATTTCTTTGTCTTTAATTTTTAACAGTTTGACTGTGATTTCCTTGGTGTGGCTTCTTTTGAAATTCTCAGACTTGATGTGCCTCTATGATTCCCCTTTAGAAATGCAGGATATATTAACCATAGCTGCTGGGATTGCTGTCAGCAAGTGCCCCTGATCTGCCAGCTCTTTTAGGAGATTGTCTTAGTTGAGGAGAGTCACCACTTGCCCAAGGAAACCCACGTCCAATGACCTATACAGTGTGTTGGGAGAGCTCTGAAATGTCATCATATCTCCAGACCCATCGCCCTTCACATACCCTGGGTCAGCTGGGGCTTCTGGGGAGACGCTATCATAGCTCGTATTCTCCCCGTAACCAGTCCTGCTTCTTTCCCTTTACTATCTCAGTATTGATCCCCAAAGTCCTACCAAATAAACCACCTGCATGCTTGCCAAAGAACCCAACCTGTAATAATTGGTGTAAAGAGCATTCCTGCAAAAGCAGACGGTAGGATGAGATTTTGGATCCGGATTACCTATTCTTTGCTTAGCAATGAGGAACTCATAGCTTGCAGTAGGGAGAACAAAAAGGGCCTCTAGCACAAGGTGGTAGTCCTGTTGTGTTAAATTTTTACCAGTAGTCAACTAGAATGGTATACCAGTGGAAAGGCATGCATTAACTGCTGATATAGACCAGGTAATTGAGAAATATTAGGACAAATAGTCACTGGCAGGAAGGGCCTGAAAGATAAGTCATTTACCAAAGCAATATGAAACACACTGATGAGTTCAGCTTCTGTTTAGGGTATGAAAAGCCAAAAGAAAATGTTGCCTCCAACCCAACAACCAGGAAAAGTAGTGTAATGCACTAAATTATAACATTGAGCCCATCAGAGAACATAACAAGGTAAACTGAATTTCAAAGGGTGAGGAGTCCCTTGAAGAAGATACAGGACCCATGTACCCTTTTGCCTTTGGCAGAACATGGGAGAAAGAAGTAAAAGCTATAAAAGCAAAGTTGCAACAAACAATTTGGCATATTATTTAACTCTTAAAACTTGAGCATGGCCAAGCATAACAGTTTAGCATCCCTGGAAGCACCAGACATAAGGGTGGTTTCCTGTAAGTTCTTTTCTGAGAGCCTTAACAGGATACGCATGAAAAAGATTGGGGACTAGGTCCAGAGAGTGCACCCCTCAGTGATGAAGGTCAGTAGGAGGCCACTGGCTGCCTCTGGAAGACTAGCACAAAGATCTATCACTTATGAAATGGGATAGAAGCAAAACATGTCTGCCTCTGGGGGACGAGCAAGAGACCTTCCCACCATCAGGCTACCTAGGGGTTGGCAATGAGTTTTTAGATATAACAACAAAGGCACAATCCATGAAAGAAAGAATTGATAAACTTGACTTCATTAAAATTAAAAGTTTCTGCTCTGTGAAAGACACTGTCAAGATAATGCAAAGGCAAGCCACAGACTGGGAGAATATATATTTACAAAGGACATATCTGATGAAAGAGCATTATCCAAAATATGCAAAGAACTCTTAAAACACAACAATAAGAAAATGAACAACCTGATTAAAAATAGGTCAAACACCTTAACAGACATCTAACCAAAGATGGCAAATAAATATATCAAAATAAGCATATCAAAAGATGTGCCACATTATAATTTAGAGGGAAATGCAACTTAAAATGAGATATCACTATACATCTATTAGAATGACCAAAATCCAGAGCACTGACAGCACCCAATGCTGGCAAGGATGTAGAACAATAGGAACTCTCATTCATTGCTAGTGGGAATACAAATTGGTACAGTCATTTTGAAAGACAGCTTGGTGGCTTCTTACAAAACTAAACATATTCTTAACAAATGATCTACCAATTATAGTCCTTGGTATTTAACCAAAGGAGTTGAAAACACATGTCCCCACAAAAGCCTATACACAGATGTTTATAGTAGCTTTATTCCTAATTGCCAAAACTTGGAATAACCAAGATGCCATTCAGTTGGTGAATTGATAAATAAACTGTGTTACATCCAGATAATGGAATATTATTCCGCTCTATAAGAAATGAACTATCAAGCCATGGAAAGACATGAGGGAATTAAATTCATATTACTAAGTAAAAGGAGCCAACCTTAAAATGTTACATACCACATGATTCCAACTCTATGACATTCTTTAAAAGGCAAAATTATGGAGACAGTAAAAAGATCAGTGGTTGCCAGGGGCAAGGAGACAGAGAGAGAGATGAATAGGAAGAGAACCCCGAAGCTTTTTAGGATAGTGAAACTATTCTGCATGATACTGTAATGGTGAATACAGGTCATTACCTTTGTCCAAACCCAAACTCGTAGCATATACAACACAAAGAGTGAACCCTAATGTAAACTGTGGACTCTAGGCAGTAATGATGTGTCAGTGTAGGTTCATCAATTGTAACAAGTGTATTACTCTGGTCAGAGATGTTGACAATGGGGTAGGCTGTGCTTGTGTAGGGGCAGGGGGGATATGAGAAATCTCTGCACCTACCTCTCAGTTTTGCTGTGAACCAAAAACTGCTCTAAAATATAGTTATTTAAAGAAATGGAAGGAGAACATCATTAAAGATCCTACAGATCAAAAGCATAATAATAGAATATTATGAAAACATGATGACCATAAATTGGACAACTTAAATGAAATGGACAAATTCCATGAAAGACACAAACTACCAAAGCTCACTCAAAAAAATGATATTCTGGATAGCCCTCTACCTATTAGAGACAATAAATGTGTGTTTCAAACTGTTTCCACAAAGAACATTTCACTGGTGAACTCTACCCAACATTTAAGGAACAATAGCACCAACTCTATACAAGTTCTTGCAGGAAAGAGAACAGCTGGGAATCTCCCTGACACCTTTATGAGGCCAGGAGTGACACTGAAACCAGACGTAGACATTATAATAATGAAAATCACTATATCCCTGAAAAAAATCTTTAACAAAATAAAAGCATAGAACTCTAGTAATATACAAAACCAATAATAGATAATCAAGTATAGTATATCCCAGGATTCAAGGTTATTTTAACACTTGAAAAATCAAACAATGTAAAAGCATTGTCTTAACAGATTTGAAAGAAAAAAATAAAACGTTCAATTTTCTAAGTACATACAGAAAAAAAAAATTCGACACCCATTCATGATAAAATCTTTTATCAAATGTAGACAAGAAAGAACTGCTTGGTTCCCTGTGTTGCATTCTGAATGCTCAGTATGGGAGCTGGTTAATGTCTAAAGGGGAAACTGCATGTGTAAATAGAGCTCTTTTCTCTGTGGTTCCTGTTCTTTTGGGGTCCTGATCCACAAGCTCTAGTTTAAGGATCAGTTTTTGCCTCCTCAATCCAGTTTTAACTGTCCCACACTTTAGGTCACTGCTTTCTGTCTGGCTCCCTGAAACAGGTTATGTGCTGGCAGGTTATGTGCTGGAAAGAGGAGTGGAGGCAAGCACAGCACTCACCTCACAGCAATTCCTGACTCTCCAAGATCTTACTCTCTCAAGCCTTGGCACCTTCTTTGGTCTACTGTGCCTCCAAAAAGCTGTTCTCTGTATTTTGTTCAACGTTCATAGTTGCTTTTGACAGGAACATTAGTTTAATGCAAGTTAATCCATCATAGTCAGAAATAGAAATCTCTCTTCAGTTACATTTAATCTCTGTTACCTTTAGATATATTCAACATGCTTATTTTATATTCTGTATAATAATTTCAGTAACTGACTTTTTTGTGGGCCTTCTTCTCAGGTCTTTTGTGACTGCTGGATTTTGATCATGGAGCCCCCTACCCCCAGCCCACCCATTTAATGATTTATTTTTTATTTTTTAACTATAAGCTTATCTTCTTTTAAGGCTTAGACTGAAGCTTGGTTTCTCCAGAAATGATTGGCATTTACTTCTGCTACACATCTAGAGTGCTGCTTACTACTCCAGGGATTGTTCAGATAAAAACCTCTGTATCTTAAATCATCAAAGAAGTATAAATTTGGCAGACAAATTTATGTATTTACTTACAGTTGTAGGTTTCCAGAGGAAATTTTTTTTCCTTACTTCCCAAATTATGGTTTTATAAAGGGGATTTTCCTAAATAGTTTCCTGGGAAGAAAAATAGGTTAATTTCTAGATTCCCTTATATCAAGATATACTTTTTGGAGGTTCTAGCCTAGTGCCAAGGTAGGGGGACCTCCTGTCAGATTTCCTACCTGAAGCTCGTCTTGGGCTTTGTCTTATGTCTTCTGTGAAGCCATGAAAACTCAATATTAACTTCATTCAGATTCCGTAAGTGTCTTCAGAATGGAACTACAATTAGTCTCTTGCTACTCCCTCTAGGTTCCCAGTTTTACTGATTTTTTGACTTCTGATATTCCATTTATAATTTCCAGTCCTTTACTATATTTTTAAAAGGGGAGTTTAAAATACTTTAGCCAAGTCATTTAGCTATGTCATTTAGCTATTATGGGGAAAGTTGATAAGACTCCGTAGACCACGTGACTCCAAGAAATAGATGTCTACAATCACTTTCACATATCATTTTAATTGATTCTCATGACTATCTATGAAAGAGTTGTGATTATTATTTCCATCACACAAATAGGGCTATAGGGCTATTGTCACTCAAGGAGGTAGAATGACTTAACCCAAATCCATTTCCAGAAAGCAGCAGAGTTTTGCTTCAAATGAGATTTTTTGACAGTAGAGACCATATTCTTTTCATGATATTTTACTGGTCATTCTCCCACCTGTGTAGAATAATAAGTGTGACCTCCAAAATTTACATCAGCTCAAAAGCTGGAAACACACACACACACACACACACACACACACACAGATACTCTACTCCAGGTCCCACTTAATGTAGCTCTAAAATTTCTCTTAATTCATCAAACAAGCCCAGCTTAGAAAGGCCATAGCCATCACCATTTGTGCAGCCGTTCAGGCTGGCATCACCAGATATTCTCCATCAAAAGAGCACCTCTGAACAGCAGTATCATGTTGGTGCTGGCTGCCTCCCAAAGAAAATTAATCATAATATCAGGAGCTAGAAAAAGCGTACACAGATTTCAGGAATATTGCATTTCTTTACCCTAAAGTTCACATTTCCCCTGCTGTGTTTCATTACAAAATCCAGATAACACACAAAAACATCACAGCTACACTCCTTGCTGTATGTATTTTAATCAAAAATCTTTGATCCATGTGATATTGGCCCTGCAGGCAAAAACTTCCTTTTGTGTGAAGAAATACTCTATCACCAGTATGAGATCCATTCTTGTTGGTAAAAATATTTCCAGCAAAATCAAGGTGAAAATAGCATACTTAAACCAAATAAATCATGTGAGCATTAGCAGAAGACATGATTTAGATTGATGAAATCTTCATCTTCATCCTCTCGAATTTATAGAACTATATAGTTTGGGGCTACATTTGTTTTTGTGTATTAGCCACTGTCATGAGGTCCTGTGCATTTCCTTTCCATGCCTTGCTGCAGCCCTTTCAGTAACTGGCCAGTCCTTCTGGGAACCCATATGCTGGAATTATCTGCAAGGAAATAAATACATTGATGGCTTTGGAAATTCTTGCAATTTGGGAATTCTTGCAAATGTCAGTTGATGTTTTTGTGCTTTGTTGATGAATTCCATTCATCTAATAAGTTCTACATTTTCTTTTCAGATGTAAATTTTGGAGGCCAAATTTATTATTCTCCACAGGGGGAACAATGACCAGACAAATATCCTGAAAAGAATATGGGGTCTACTGTTCGAAAACCTGTGCACCTGCCCTACTTGGGTTTCTCAGATTCCCTATGTTTCCACAGAGGGTTAGAGCACTGAGGGGTTTTACATACTATGACATATATTAAGAAATAAAGGAAATATTTTTAGTAGCCATTTGGATTTATCACATTTATATGGGGTTTGAGGTTCTAATATAAACATCGGCAGCGATGTCATATACTGAGACCTAAGGCTGCTAATGTTTCTCTAAAGTTAAAGGAAAAAAACAAAACAAAAAAATATGCTTTATCTGCGACCCCAGGTGTCCAGAGAACCATCGATAAGGAGTTCTTGTTGTTCCTCATCTTATTATTTCCCCAGCTTTATTAAGGTGTAATTGACAAATAAAAATTGTATGTATTTAAGGTGTAACAACTAGATATTTTGATATACGCATACGTTGTAAAATAAACCAAAATCAAGCTAACTGACATATTCATCATCTCATTTTTTTTCCTTTGATGATGAACACTTGGGATCTACGCTTTTAGCAAATTTCAAGTACCAATGCAGTATTATTAACTACAGTCACACTGGTCACCTAATCATTTTTTAAAGAATACAGGAATCGTGAGCAGTCAAGAGACTCCCAGATACACACAGTTTCAGAAGATTCCAGACCCCCTTCAATGGGCAGGGTATATGACTTCATAACACTGTCTACTCTGGCTGTAACTGTGTTTTATAACCTTTATGAAAAAATTGAGGGAAAACGCATTCACCTCTGAGAGAGGCTGCCCTGTCCCTTGCCTCTGTTGTCCCCTTCTTTGCACACTCAGCTTAATTTCTCTACTTGTGCAGTTTTGTCACCAAATCACTTCATTATTTAGTCAGCTCAGCAGTAAGCAAAACTTGTCGCTAGCATGGTTCTGATCTTTTGTTCTATTTCCAATAATCGGTCCTTTTCTTGTAATTATATAGTGTGATAAAATGTGTATGAGTTTTGGAGAGCTGGGCTCAAGTCTCAGGTCTACTAATTTTAGAGGTGTGACTTTGAACAAGTTAGTTAACATTTTGGGGTTTTAATTCTCTCTTTTTTATTCTATAAAAATAAGGCTGATGATTCATACTCCGGAAGGTGTTCGTGATAACTAAATAAAGTCATGTGTATTAAAATGTTTGGGGCACAATGGATATTCATCAAATGTTGGTTCCTTTGTCACTGAGAGTTCTGGCACAATATAAATGATAAGCTCAAAAGTTAATTAGAGGTAATTAATTAGGATGCTTTATGCAGAGGTGTGGGTAGGGCTAAGGGATGAACAGCAGATGGTGAGGCACCCAGGAACTAACAGCAAATGGAAGTTGTTACCACCCTCGGCCTGAACGGATAGAGGGGTCTGTGTTCCTGAACCAACCGAGAGCTCTAAGCATGTGTGAGAGGTTGTTTGACATGATCCATCGCCCTCAGCAAAAGAAAGCAGCTGCTGCCCAAATCCCCCTGCTAAGGGTAGAGGGAGGGTACATAGAGGCAGAAATAATGTGCTAATATCTCCATCTTTATGTCCTCTGGAGTCCTTCTGGGATTTTTATTGACTGTCCCAACTGGAAACCAGAGGCCAAAGAAGCCCAAATAATGCTGCCCACAGCCATCACCTCTCTGGGACACAGAGTAGAAATACAAGGGTACATGATGAATCCAAGGGAGCAAATGGAGAACGATCAGCGGTTTCTTTCTCTTCTTTTTTTTTAACATTCCACTTTGTTACTCTAGTGTTATATTTACCTATATTGATCACTTTTTCCACTAGTAGCTGTCAATAAACAAGGCAAGGCTAGTGTTTATTCATGACTCCAGAATTTTCTAAAGGATGCACCATTAAACAAGCTGTGTGTAGAACATGAAACCTGCTGTATACCTCTTTGGGAAAAGCACATTGGCAGTGTAAAAGTTCCCAACAGTTCTGTAAAAAATGATAGCAATAATAAATATTTGCTCACAGAATTATTTTTCAAGGAATGCTCTTAATACATAAGCACTAGTTCCACGAAGGGTCGTTTTGTAAATTATTGTATCCCTAGTGCTTTGTCTAGGCTGCAGAATATACTGTACACTCACTAGACACATATTGGGTTGTCGGAAAAGTCATGACGTATTTTGTCTATGTTTTTCAAAAGTCATTTATTTATATAAAGAACAAAGATCAATCAATGATATATTGCCTGTTTTGTTCGATAACCTTTTGCCATCTTTCAGTGATTCATAATTCCTCGTTCATAGAAGGAGTTGTCTTTATTGGCTAAAAACTGAACACGGTGCTGTTTTACAGCCTCATCTGAATTGAACGTTATACCATGCAAGGAGTTTTGAAGAGAGCGAAACAAGTGGAAGTCTGATGTTGCAAGGTCAGGCGAGTATGGTGGGTGTGGGAACACATCCCATCTAAACTCCAATAATTTTTGACGGGTGATCAGACTTGTGCATGGTATCACATTGTTGAAGTGGAACACAACACCTTTACAATTAACAAGCTCTGAACATTTCTGGATGATGGATTCATTCAAACTGTCCAACTGCTGACAGTACACATTTGAATTGATTGGTTCCTTGGTAGGAGCTCGAAAAACACAACACCTTTAAAATCCCACCACACTGAGAGCATAACCTTCCTCTGATGAATGTCTGCTTTCGATGTTGTTTGAGGCGAATCATCACGTCGGGACCAAGGCCGTTTGCACACCACATTGTTAAAAGAATCCACTTTTCATCACCAGTTATCAATCGCTTCAAAAACAGATTGTTTTCCTCACATTTAATGAGCATATTGCAGATGTTTATACGTGCCTTTGAGTTCTTTGAGTTCATGCGGAACCCAAATATCGAGCTTGTTTACGTATCCCAGCTTCTTCAGGTGGTTGTGAACACTTGAATGACGGATGTTCGATGTTTCTGCAATCTCTCGTGTCATGTAATGTGGGTTTGACTTGATCAAATCCTTTATTTTGTCGTCATCAACCTCAGTGGGCCTCCTTGACCGAGGAGCATCATTGAGATCAAAATCACCAGCACAGAATTTCGTGAACCATCGTTGGCACTGATGATCTTGTAGGGCATTGTCACCATAAACTTTATGCAACTTTTCATAAGCTTGATGCACGTTCTTCCCTTTATGGAAGTAAAACAGTAAAATATGGCAAAAATGCACATTTTGGTGTTCCATCTTCAACTTGTTGTAAAATCTCCAAAACTCAACCAAATGGCTCAATTTTTTTTTTAGAATGAAGCTAGTACTGTCAGCTGTCAAATGACATAGCAATAACATAGATGTGAATGACTGTAGTACTTCCAAAAGTGAACTAGTGCCATGTGTCTCAAACATGCGTCATGACTTTTCCAACAACCCAATAGTAAATGCATAAATAATGGGGTTCCTCTATGACTGCTCCTGAATTGCTTTTGCCAAGTTTGTACCTTCTCATCTTTTTTTCCTTTCTGGAAACTAGAATCTTCTTTTCTAATAACAGTCTGATTGACTAGAATTCCACATTTCTCTCAAGGTACCTACATGCCTAGTTACATGCAGGTGAACTAGTTTTATTATGAACAAACAATAAACATTTTCTCCTTCTCCTTCTCCTTCTCCTCCTTCCTCTTCCTCTTCCTCTTCTCCTTTTCCTTCTCCTTCTCCTTCTCCTCCTCCTCCTCCACCTCCTCCTCTTCTTCTTCTTCTTTCTTCTTCTTCTTCATCAAAATATCCACAGTTTACCTTTATTTTAGACTTCCAAATATGATGCTCTGTCTTACTGTGTTTTGGGAGATCTCCTGAGAATAGTGCCAAGACAGCTGGAGGCATCTGGCTCTGATTCATAAGATGCCACCTTCCAGACACCTGCTTTCACTTCTTTCCATAACCTACACCTGAGTGTGTTCCTCTGGCATGAGTCTAATCCCACTGGCTAAGACAGTTCCAGTTTCCCCCCTCCCAGGGAATGTGACCACTATTTCCCTCCCATGCACAGACTCTCAACCATGCAGAGTCATCTGATTTATTTATTTTCTAGATAAAAAAATCCATAAGGATGTGATGATATTTCTGTCTGCCTGTTTACATCGTCATAGCCCGTTTCTTTAAATAACATTAAATACGAAATTAAACTAAAATTGGTGTAGAGAGTCAAATTTAATGAATAAACAGTAGAGTTGCGGAAAACAAGTTTCTGGAAGAGATTTACTGTATTTTCTCAAAAGGGTTGTGATATTAGGGAGGAGAAGAGCCAGAAAGAACAAGAGGCCAGGAGAAAAGACGGCAACTCTCATAGAAGAGATAAACTCTTTAATAATCACACAACTTTGGGGCTTTCCCCTTTTCTCTTCCTTGTGTGGTAACAATGGGAACAGACTGGTGGAGGACAAGGGCCCAGCGTTGCACAGAAGTGTATGCACTCTTGAGACCGAGAATTGCAAAGGCATCAATCTGAGGGCAACAGAGACTCTGATCATAATGAGCCAAGATCCTGTGGCTTCATCTCCACAGATTCCGTGGACATTGTGAGACTGCTGTCTGCATTTTAAAAAGGATGCATGTGGACATACATAAAAATTAAAGTGTTTCCCTCCAGTCAAAGCAGCATGTCAGCATATACTGCAGAGTCACAGGGAGGAGAATGCATACCTCATGCTCCTTCCCTGAGTATCAGCTGAAAGAGAATCAGTGGCCTAGAATTCAGCCTCAGTGGTGGTGTTGGTGAGGGTGCAATCAGGGAAGCAGAGCCACTAGGAGTTATATGAAAAAGGAGTTTACTATAGGGATTAGACAGCACGCATTGTGGACGATGATATAGAAGTCTAGGAAAGCCCATGTTACATTTGACAATGGACCTGGAATTTCTGTAGGTCAGCAGAGTTGGCAGTGGGTAGAAAACTTGGACATGAAGGAAAGGACAGTGACAACAAACTGGAACCCAGAAGGACAGACTAAAACCTATGTCTGTATCCGATCTCAACAGTGTAGTGTTCTGCAGAACCTGGTATCCTTTACCATTTAGCTACACATGAGCCTGGCCTCAGGCTTAAAGACACTGAATGTGGTGGAAAAGGACCTGGGAGCCCAGACCAGAGGCTATCTCCCCCTAGTCAGGTGAGCTAGCAGGTGACTGACAATAAGCCTGTGTTTCAATGGCACCTGTCATGCTACACCAATCTTCAGAGCGTAACGACTGCTACTTCTCTTCCTCCTTCCAAATCTTGCACAAATTTCACCTATAGCTCATCTCAACCCAGAAATATACAGGGAAGAAAATTGTGGAAATTATGATTCTAACTTGGAACCACTGACACAGTATATAAAACCACAGCAATTATGATACTTTTATGTTTGAAATTTATAATCTTTGAATGGTAACTGAATAGATTCTGGGGACAATATCTTTATCAGCCATGGAATTCAGACTGTGAGTTAAAGCACAAAGAACCTCACAGGTACTGAGGTCAAATAGCCATGTTTGTACTTACTCAGATGCTGCTAAGAGGTGTGGTCATGCACCATTCTATTCCCTGCATAAAACCAGCGATTTCACTGACCTGCAGCCTGTCCTATGCCCAAATGTCAGGTTTTTTACTCAGCAATCAAATATGCTTCATTATTGGTAATGCTAAAAACTCTCCTTGTTCTTCTCTTGCCATGATACTTGGTTTATTTCTAAAACACTTTCCATAAGGGCTTAAAGGTTTGTGATAAGAAAGCAGATGAAAATTAGTCTAAAATTGTTCTGACAGCTGAAGATTAAACTGTGAGTGCAAATTATCAATCCGAAAATAAAGTGGTTTACTGTATGTAAAATAAAAAAGGTGTTGATTTATACTTGATTCATGGTGTGAGTAGTTGCATTATGAATGATCAATGAACATTATCATCAGAACAGTATCACGCTATTACAATTACGGCACATCAAAAATGCAAACTAATTGCTTGGCTCTTAATGAAATACAAAAGCTACATTTTAATAATGTTGGGCTTGTGTTTCAAACTGGAAAAAAAAGGCCATATATAGTCAGAGTTAAGGTGACAATAATTCATTTTTAACCCTTTGGCATTATAATCTAAAATAGCTAGCTCATGGAGGTTCCACACCTCACTTCCACCCCTCCCCACAATGGACGGCAGAGGATGTCTTTTCAAAATCTAATTGGCTGGCTTCCATAGGAAAGAACATGGTTCTTGGTCAGGTTGACAACTCAGTAGACTTCATATGGCCCAGTCTGAAAATAGATCAACAGATATAATTAAGGAAAAACAAAATACAAATTTTGTTATAAATATTTACAAACATTTTGCTTCAGGATTTAATCTTAGGGCAAATTTTGCACAAAGCAACACACTTAAGGCAAACCTTTAATATAACTAAGGGGTGTTGCTACAGTATCTCTTGGGTAATTCTAAAAAAAAAAAAAAATGGAGGTGGATGAGAGACAGAGAGAGACAGAGAGACTGAGATGGCTGAACTATATGGCTACATCTGCGTATGTACAACAAATATTTTTCCAGTACATTAAGACATTAGGCCTAATCATCTAATTTTTTAAAAAATTATCCATCCATCATATCATCCAACTCTTGAAAAAGTGGTGCCTTTGTTAAGACAAACAAAAGTAGTTACTGAGGAGATTCTGGGAATTAATGGTGAAGTGGATATGTTTTACATTTCTTGCCTCCTTCGTCCAGTCACATGACCATATATTATAGTAAGAAATGCTGTTGAAGAACAAAATTTACAAAACCTCAGACAAACCACCACCAAGCTTTGAGCTCTTACCCGCTGTTCTACTCATAAGCATATGGCAATTACCTGAATGCCTTTTATCTCCATAGGTTATTCTCAAATCAGCTGTAAAATTCAGTATGGGGTGTTGCTTTTATTATGCAGACACCACAAGTAATGCGGGCATGGTAGCATTTGAACCCATAAATTATACATTTTAGCCATCATTTCAGTAACTTCACTTTCCCAAGTGAAGTAAAATGGCATCTGAGTAAAATGGTTATTTGTTTATTTATGTATTTATTTATTTTGGGATATTTTTTCTCATGTATAAAATGTCAGGAGATCTGGAAAAGACCTGTGAGGCTACAGCTAGCATCCCTAATCCCTCTGACCTACTTGCTTCAAAGGATGAATTAGGTGTGCGAATCTAACAACTTCAGTGAAGTTGGTAATTATGAAACCACTGTGTTTTCCTGATAATCTTATCTTCATCCTTACAGCACTTTGTATACCACAATTATTAGCATCCCCTCACCTTATGTAATTTAAATATATTTCATTATTGACTTAGAAATCCTTTTACAAAATATTCATCAAATTACTGTTTCAGTTTAGGAAATTCTGATTTCCTTACTTAAACTCAGGGAAAGTCCCTTTACTCCATACTTTCCACATTTTATGACCTCTATTTCATTATACTTTGATATTTCTATAACCAAGAGTTTTATTTCAGTATTCGTTCTTTCTGAATATTGAGTGCATCTCTTCTGGCTCGGTACCTGGGATGCCAATTGGGTCAACACTTCCTAAGTGCTTACTACTACAGGCGCAAAAGACTTTTAACAAGATCTAGAATTTCATGGATTGTGTGCTATGGCAGCTATTTCTCTGCATTGAAAATAAATATATGTTTGGATACTAAAATTCACATTTTACTGTTCTTAAAGTGAAGATTCATAGTGCAAAAATTTTCCTTATCAAGTAAAATACCCCAAATCCTGATGCTTCTGAAGTCTTTCTTCTTGCAAAAATCTCAGCTGTCCTAAGAGGTAAAAGCCCTCTCTAGTTTATATTGTCAAGTCTAGCACATTGGCATAATCTAACATCTTCCTCTCTAGTCAAGGTTCAGAGTAATATTTGTAACCCACCAGGGCTGAGATTTAGCTTGCTGACTTTTTACCCTCAGGTGGCGATCACTTATTCTTGGTTACTGCATTTGCCCTTCTCCCCACAACCATGGTTCTGCCTCTCAGTTCCCCTCTTCACTTTGCTAATCTACTTGGCTTTGTTTTGGCTTCCCCATAATCTGACTTCAGTTCTGAACATTGCTTTCTATCATCATGATACAGACTAGAAACTTCCAACTTCTATACCTAGCTCAGATTTCTGGGATCTACTCCCCCCAAAACTGGATATGATATCCCAGATAGCGCCACTTATCCAGAAGGAAATGAACTAATTCTCATTCTTTCTTTCTCTCTCTCTCTCTCTCTCTCTCTCTCTCCCTCCCTATCTATCTACCTTTCATATTTTAATCTATATCATTTATCTTTCAAGAAAGAATACTAGGTAAAAATCACTGTTATTGGCACTAAGAAAACCAAACAGGTAAAGGCTGGTTTTGGAAGCAGCAACATTTCATAAATAACTGATTTAGATTAGAGCCTCTAATTTTTCATTTCTTGCCTTGCAACCAAATTTCAGATACTTTCTAATACACTTTCCTACAGGGGAGAATATAATTGTTATTTAATTGCTGCTTTTTCCCAAAGAACATGAAGAGAGATTCCAAGTTAGATTAATAATTTTGAAAATTTTAAAGTTGAGGAGAGCTTGTAAAAGAACAAAATAGACTGAAAACAAAACATAGTTTTTGGTATCTGAGGAGCAGCTTTTAAAATCGTATTTTTGTTGATCCCCAAAGGTACATTCATATTGTCAACATATTACAGCAAACCATGTCATTATTTGCTATTTGTAAAATATGTAGACTGTTTCTTTCTACTAAGAAATATCACTGGACAAGCTACCCCCTCCCTGGGGAATCAGTTGCTGCCTTGTAAAATAGGGGACTGTTGTATGAAGACCACGAAAGCGCCTGCCAACACTCACCTTTTATGGTTTGTACACTAGTTATTCCCTCTGTTCTAGAAGCTCTTTCCAACAATCCTGTTCTGAGAAGCCAGCAGTCAGAGCACATTTCAGTACCGTGTGTGTGTGTGTGTGTGTGTGTGTGTGTGTGTGTGTGTGTGTGTGTGTAAATGAAGTGTTATATGTAAATATGTCTTTCTCCTATCACCTCTGGTCTAATGAACCAAAATGTGACCTCCTCTGTGACACCTTCTTGGCTTTTCAAGAATTAGTTTTCCCTTTATGTTCTTTCCTAATATTTTATTGGCATTCTAATATTGGATTTTTTTACATGCATTGTAATGATTCTGTTCATATATCTTTCTTCTGACTGGACTTCAACCATCTTAACAGAATAGTTTTTTATTCTCTCTTGAACTTTTAAACTGATCATATTGCCTGGCATATAGCAAAGAAATACTGGTTGAATAATGAATGAATATTCTTTGTATTTAATTTGTGCTTGTTAGGAAGAGGCCTAGGTCTAAAATGGTCAGACATATTTTAGATATAACAAGTCTAGAAGTTGGTTCTTCTGCTTAGAATAGCACTAGAATTGGTTTATATTCTTTTGCAAAGAACAGCATGAGAAGTTGTTGAATAGACATACGATAGAAGTTTTAGTTTTTTACTCTTACCATCAGACTCACTCAGTTGTGCCACAGAGGCATACTTCTTTGCATTCATTTTTTTTTCAGTTTGCAAATTGTCTGTATATAATTACTTTCAATTAACTTCCCTCAGCCAATCAACAGACCATAAACTCAACTTAAGCAGTTATGAACAGAGCTTTGTGATGAGAATTTATCCTTACATTAATAGTTTGTTCATTAAATGATCAGGCTCAGGGAATGATAGTAGCTATATTTGAGTTCCTCATTTATGGTTTCATTAATATATTTAAAATAAGACCTCTCAATCAGGAAGCACAGAATATAAATGTTTTAAATCATCTTTATCACAACTCTTAAGATGGCTGTAACAATGCAGTAAACACATTCAGAAAGATTCTGGAATTTGTTAACTCACAATAAACCTGGGTCCCCAAAGGCTAAGATCATATTCCTTTCTGTCACTTGACTCCAATGTGAATAACCACACTCACAATTATGCATGCAAGTATCTCTTTCACTCCTCCAGCTAAAATAATCTCAAGCAAATACGGTAATTTTGAATATAGACCTGTATCTGATAGAAGTTGACCAAAAAAAATAAAACCACAGCCGAGCAAGAAACATTGAGTCTCTCAGGTCTAAAGCAGAAATTTGGCACAATGTGAGAAACTCTGACAAAACAAGAAGTGAAAAAGAGAACCGATAATGCAATCTATTGATCAGTAAAAAGCATGTGCTGCATGAGCACAGTGCATGAGGGCTTGAAGCATCCTGAATGCCTGAGTTTCAAGGGTTTCTGTAAGAAGGGTTGGGAAAATGGAAAGGACAAGCCTTTAGGGTGTCACATGAATGGAGAGGATGTAAGAAAGATCTGAACTCTAATAAAACCAGCTAGAGAAGATCTTGATTTCCCTGGGATTAATGATGAACTCGATAGAATTTAGAAAGCTGGAAAGTGAAACCAAATGAAGTTAATGGATAAAAACTCTCTCTGTGAGGCTGGACATTATGCTGAGCCTCAAACTGCAGCAACTTGAATGTTGTAGTATAAACAATAGGTTACTATGTTACTTGAGGAAAGAAAAGCAGGAATTCAGTGCTAAAAAGAAATGAGCTATCAAGCCATGAAAAGATGCAGAGGAACCTTAAATGCTTATTACTAAGTGAAAGAAGCCAATCTGAGAAGACTACATACTGTATGATTCCAACCATAAGACGTTCTAGAAAAGACAAAACTATGGAGACAATAAAAAGATCAGAGCTTTCCAAGGGTCTTGGAGGGGAGAGAGATGAACTAGGCAGTGCACAGAAGATTTTTAAGGCAGTGAAAATACTCTGTATGATATTATAATGGTGGATATATATCATTATGCATTTGTCCAAACCCATAGAAGAGTGTACAATGTCGGGTGGGTAGCAGACTTGTTGGGGTTATCTCTTTGTGAGTTGTGTAAATGTCTTTTCACTATGTTGTTCTGTATGCCTGAAACTAATGAAACAATAAATAAATGAAAATAAGTTTCTGTGATTGCAGGCAATTGATTGACCCCCCCAAAAAAATAGATATACCAAATTTTATAAGATATTCAGTGTTTGCATTATTTTACATTATAAGAAGTATTAAATGCACCATGCATATTATTGTGGTTATTTTTCTCTTTGTGAAATTTTTTAAATTGGTATATTGGCAAGCGTGTCAATTCATTTTATTTATTTTTCTGTGTATTTCTCATAAATCATACTACAACCCTCAAAGAATGCAAATCTCCCTCTATTTCTTTAAACCCATGGGGCACTCTACCACTTTTAAAATCTTTTGAAGTCTCCCAAGCCTTCTAACCCAGAACCACTGTATGGTTGCCTGGTAGATCTATGGACCTGCCAAACATGTCATTAAAATTCTTCTTTCACTGTCTTCCTGAAAATACCCTTGGCGTTTGTCTTCTGTTAGACACCCTACTTCCTAGATCAAATATTTTCAGGTGTTCTCACCTCATCACACCCGTTGTGTCACATTAACTATATTTTTCATAACACTCCTAGGCCAAAAGAAATGCCTAACAGTTTTGGGTGTTAAGTTGTTAAGGCCCAACAAATTAATACTGGTCATTCATGTGGCCTCTAACAAATGTCACTGTATCTCCCTTGATGACTAACATATCCCATGGTACCCGTGATTTTGCCGTCTCTTTCCCGGGCATATTGGTACAGTTTGAAAAATGTGGTCCCAGATCCTGTCTTCCTCTTTCATCATTCACTCCTTTATTTTGGTAACCCATGTCTTCTAGAAGCTTCCTGCGAAAGAGTGTGTCAGAGGGAATTTTTTGAGACATTTTTTTATTTAAAAATGTCTCTCCTCTGACCTGACATTTGACTGATATTTTGGCTCAATATGTATTTGAGCAAATCTGATGTTATAAACACATTTTGGAGCTTCATGTATGTAAGCTTAATGAGGACAGTGACTTTTTCTATATGGTTTCCAATACCTGGCAGATACTAGGCAGATGGTGGCGAGAGAATGAACAGAAGACACACTTATACAGGCCTAAGCCATATTCATCAATAACATATCAACATGATTAGGTCTGTCAATTTTCTTTTAAATGACTACAAAATAATGATTGATTGTCTAGAAAAGCGTAAAATCCAATTACCTAAGACTGTACTGAAAAAAATAGGCAAAAATGCTTATACTTTTCCAAATAGAAATGGAAAATTGGAGGAAAATTAGTAGTTTTGAGTTGAATTATACCATCTAATCATAATGTTGTTACCCATCCTTTAAATTAATAAAATATTGTTTCTGGTTTTAATGATATTGTCAATAGTGCAGTCAGCTTGAGCTCAATAGGTAAGCTAGTTTATCATAACTTGAAAGCCATCCTATATTTATAATATAGTAAATGCATAAACCGATAATTCTGAGGCTGGAATAATATATGAATCCATAATGAGACTTGCTTTTAATTTAGCCATTGATAAGTAAAAGTTAACTCAATATTCATCTTCTAGGAAGGTTATTATAATAATGATACAATTGCCCTTTCTCAATAATAAAGTCAACCATTCAAGCAAATATGCCACATTCTAATACCAGTGAAAATGAGCGTGTCTAAGTCCTGTTGGATCAGTGTTAACGAGGCTGGCCTCAGAGCCTTGAGTTCTTCCTGAGCCCCACACCCTCACACTATATTCCATTCCTAGGCAAATTGCAAGTACCTGAATTAAATGGGAAGTCTGTCAAGGCAAATTATCATTATTACAATAAAAAAATTCAGTCAGTAGCAGCAGCTTGAGTACAAAGAGCAGAATATCATATGCTCATTTCATTAACTTTGATTCTGTATCTTGCATTCATATACTCTCAAGTAGGGAGTATCCTATATTTCCTGTTTCCTAACCTCCCTTCTATTTTTGGAAGTTGAGTTATAAGGTAATTTCTAAGTAGTTGTCCTACAGCCATTTAAAGCTCAAAAGAAAAAGAATAACTTTCTTTGACTTTCATATAAACTCTTCAGTTTTGAAAACAGCTACCTGTTTTCAAACAGCCCCCATTACACATGCCAACAAACTTCACTTCTCCAGTTTGAATATCCCCTGTTCTTCATATGCTGCTATTTGTCCAGCCTTTTGAGAGTTTGCTAAGTTAAGCTGAGTCAATCCTTTAGACACGGTGTGACGCACTGAACAAACAAGGGTATTAACATCCTCACCATAGATGAATTACTCTACCAACACATCCAAAGGTTTCCTTAGCTTTTGCTACAACAACATAGTACCCCTGGTTCACACTGAGCTTACTGTTGACTGAAACTCATAGACGTTTCTAGTGGGTGCTCTTCTTCTTGTCATTGGCTACCCAGCCTGCCCTCCTCCCAATCTTTTTGGGAATGCAAGTACAAAACTTCGTGTTTATACCAGGGCATGTATTGACATTGGCGCCACCAGGAAAGTGTTTCTAAAAGTCTTTCATCTTCTCACTTCCTGATGGAACTCTATAATCACTCCCCAGGGTTTCAGGTGCAAGTTTTCATGACCGTATGTGTCTTAATGCAGCCAGTCTTGCATTTGATCCTAATAAACCATCAGAAAGACGTTCAGTAGAGTCTACCATCCATATTTGACTTTTGGTTCCAGGAAATGACAAATGGGTTCTTCCACAAACCTCCTTCCTTTGCCTCACTCCTGGTTTTCTTTGTGCCACAAGCAAATTTTCCCCTTTTTCAGGAAGTATCAAGTATCCCCCAACTTTTCTATTTCTAACTGCTGCTGGGTTGTGTTTTATTTCTAATTCTTTTATTCTTTCAAAGAAGCTTCTAAAATTTCTTTTGTAGGCTTCTTAAATTTCAGGATAAAAAGCTAGATATAGTTTTATAGCTATACTTGAGAGGTTTTATTTCAAACTGTTTTAAGATGGAGAAGTTTACTTTATAGAGCTGAAGTGTTATAGTAAAAGATTATAACTGATTTTATCACACAGGTAACGACATAATCAATCTAAGTAAACATCTTCAGCATCAGAGAGGTAAATACTTAAGCTTCCTAGTCTCACTCAAAATAGAAATAAGAATTTTGTATCTGTATTTGGAAATGCTTTGTGTAATTTATAAGAAATGGCTGAATTACTATTATGTTCTCTGCTTTCAAGATGTTTACAATAGATTTGGAGAGACGTTTAAACCTTCTGGAAATATCAGATTAGAATGCAATAATAACAAGCACCTTCATTGGGCATGGTTTTATTTAAGCCTCACACCAACCATGTGATTTAAACCAATATGGTATTATGAACTTTATTTTACAAATGAGGAATCTGAGGCTAGGAGAAAAAAGGGGACATGCCCAAGGTCACATAAGACTGTAAACGGGTGGATCTTGTGTCAGACTCAAGTGTGCTAGTTCCTAATCTATTGCTCTTTCCACTTTAGTCCTGACATAATCTCTGCCCCATCTCTCTTTTCCAAATTTAAGACAAAAGTCTAATTAAGAAATTGTTTTTTATTTAGTCCCTCAGTCAGTGTACTATGTTGCATTTAAATATCTTACTGATATCCCATTTTTATTAAAATCTTAGAAGTGAGGTAAGTACACAGCTATAAAAAGAAATATTGTGTGTAAAGGATATATGTTATAGATATCCAGTCAGCAATTTGCTAGCAAATGTTTAACAGTAGGTTCCTGTGGGAAGGAAGGAAGGGAGGAAGGGAGGAAAGAAGTAAGAAAGGAAGGAAACCAATTTGTAGCATCCATAGTGTAAATACTCCTACCATGGCTGATTTCAAGCTACTATCAAGATGTCATGACTATCCAATGTTTGTAGATTGTGGAAAGATGGGCATGAGCAGATCTCTTGAGCTGCCACCAGCTCTCATTGATTATTCTCCTTTCTAGAACATTTTGTTTAAGTTAGTCACACACTGGACTATCATCTATAGTTTCCATTTTTCTCTTGATGAACTTTATTGAGCAGTAATTTACATACAGTAAACTGCATCCATTTACAGTGTACAATTCAATGACTTTTTGACAATGGTATACACCCATGAAACCACCAACTACACCAACGGTACATCACCTCCACTGTGCCCCATCACAGGGCACCCCTTACTCCATTCCTGGCAACCACTGATCTGCTTCTTGTCCCTACAGATTAGTTTAGATTTTATATGAATGGAGTTATATAGCAAGTAGTCTTCTGTGGCTAGCTTCTAGTACTCAAGATAATGATTTTGAGATTCGTCCATGTTGTCATGTTGCTGAATGGTATTCCTTTGTATGAACATGCCACAGTTTGTCCATTCACTTGTTGATGCACAGTTTAATTGTTGCTAGGTTTTGGCTGTTGGAAATAAATATTTTATGAACAATAACATATAAATCTTTGTGGAGATCTATGTTTTCATTTTTATTGAGTAAATACTATTTGAGAGTATAATGGCTGGAAAGTACATGTTAAACATTTTAAAAAATTGCCAGAAGGTTCCAAAGTAGTCATATCATTTAGGTTCCCACCAGTAGTCTCTTTTTAATTTTACCTGCACTAATGGATGTACTAATAAGTACAGTATTATGGTTCTAATTTGTATTTCCTTGATGATTAATGATGTTGATCAGTTTATCTATGTGCTTAATGGCCATTCATACATATTATTTTCTGAAGTGCCTTTTCAAACTATTTGTCCTTAAAAAAAAAGAATCAACTTGTCATCTTATTGAGTTGTAAGATTTCTTTACATATTTTGGATACTATTAATAACATTTACTTTTCTTTTTTCACCAAAAGGTACATAAATATTAGATGAAGTTTAAAGTTAACTATGGAAAAATAATAATCTCATACATTCAACAGTACATTTCTGGCATAATTATATACTTGTTTTTGATAAGCACAGCAGTTCTGTGAAGAAAATAAGGTAGTTATAATTATCCTTCCTTTCAGAATGGATAAACCAAGTCTCCGGTAGGCAGTAGAGCACTTTTTAAGCATATGGGCTTCAACTAGACCATCTAAGTTCAAATTGTTACTCACCATTTATTAACTGAGGAACCTTGGGCAAATAAATTGAGAATCTCTAAAACTCAGTTTTCTCACTGGTAAAATGTGAAGAATAATAGTGTTTCAATCAAAGAGTCATTGTAATGATTAAATAAGATGTTTTAAAATGACAAGTTTGTGGGGCCGGCCGAGTGGCGCGATGGTTAAGAACTGGCTTGGGATGCCAGAGGACCCAGGTTCGGATCCCACATATGAGGGCCAGTGACACTGCCCTCTACAGCTAAGATGCTGAACAACAGCTCAACCTGGAGCTGGGCTGCCGTGAGTCGCTGGCGACGGCGTAGGCTGCAGCCCCTGTGGCAGTGGGTTGCCATGGGCTACCGTGTGTAGCCAGCAGCCAGCGTGAGCGGCCAGAAGCTGGCGACTGATCTGCCTCGCCCGGGAAGAGCGCAATGATGGTGCCAACTTGGGCCAGTGAAGCAACGTCCTCCACAACTAGACTGAAGAACAAAAGGACAGCAACTTGTCTGTTCCCCTTCCCCCCAATTCCCCAGCACTGTTCCCAATTCCCCAGTAAAAATCTTTAAAAAAAAAAATGACAAGTTTGTGCAAGCTACAATTAGAGGAACTTTAGTGCCATAGAAGCTGCCCAAACAGATGGCACAAGGAATAAAGGCCAAGAAGATGATATTCAGGTGAAGAGATGTGAAGATGGAACACGGGAGCCTCAAGCTTCTAGGATTTGTCTTTATCACCAGAAAGGGAATTCAGTCTGAAAATACAGTCAAAATACAGGGAAACAGTGTCAAAAAGTATATATAGAGAGATTTCTACAGGTATGTTTTGTTCAACTGGAGTTAGCCATCCCTGAATCTAGGTCACCCTACACTGTCAGTAAAGACTCGCTACATTCACCAGGCTTGATTCAGTACTGCTGGGAGAGCAGAAAGGCCATGAGCGAGCTCTCCTGTGATGAAATGGTGCAGAAGTGGGACATACACAACAGGGATATTGATGTGATCGTAAAACAAAATCTGGTGAAAACGTATGTGATCAGTTTTTTTTATTAGATCTGACTTGTCTTTCCCTTGGTTGCTGGCACCCCACCACATACACACACATAAGTCCTTTTTAGTTAAACACAATGTGTGCCTTGCATACCAGCACACACGAGAATACTTTCTGCCAGGCCTGGGGTGTCTCTGGGCAGTGTTGTATTACGTTGTAAATCAATACTGTTGTCATTACCTTTCAGAACGGAAACCCTTTCCAATGTCCATATTCATTATGTCCATGGAGAGTTATATTGTTTACTGACAAGCTGACTTATTTTGATCACCACCTGAAAGAACTGTGACTGACAGAGATGAAAACTTAGGCATGAAGCCAGAGGAAAGAGCAATGACGTTAAGTGACAAATGTGTAAGAAATAGAAAGGCTGCCATTTTGGCTGGTACATAAAGGATTAATGGGTAAGTAGCAAGAGTAGAAAAACTAGCTGAAGCAAAGATGGAGAGAGCCCCAGATGATGGCTGAGGAGCCTGGACTGCCCTCCTTACACAAAGGAGAGTCAGAGAGTGAGCCTGAGCCAGGCAACCCCCTGTTCAGAGCTGTGAGTCAGAGTAGAATGGCTTAAAGGAGAGAAACAGACAAGAAGGCTCTAACAATAGTTTAAGCAGTAAATAAGAAAAGCCTAACCCAGAGCCACAGAAGCAGAAATCAGCAGAAGAACCCTTTTGGGGGATGAAACCTACAGATCTACATATAGATTTTGTGACATGATTGGTTTTGGGAAGAATTAGAGGTGATGCCTAGGTTTGGACCAAGAATAAGGAGAGGTTCTGCTGCCATTCACAGAGCAAGGACCTGCAAAGAGAGGAAGAAATGGAATTGGGGGGTAGGGGAGGAGATCAGGTAGGACTAGGAATGATGATAACTTAATTGTGGACCTGTTGAGGTTGAAGTACAGGAAGATTACCCAAGTAGCAGACAATTGAAAATAAATCCCTGCATCAAGAGGGAGGCAAGGACCAGAACAGACAATTGGGAACCATGGGAATGAAGGCTAGATTTTAAAAGCCAAAGAGGAACGTGCTGTTCTGGATAGGAGTGAGCAAACTACTGCCCACAGGCCAAATTTGCTTTGCCACTTGTTTATTACCATTATTGTTTTTG
>NW_017731881.1:1107113-1123865 GCF_001890085.2 Hipposideros armiger | reverse complement strand
GTCAAGATACAGAACAGTCCCTTCACGGCAGACTCTCTTGTGTTGCCCTTTATAACCACACTCATCACCCTTCTTCCCCTCCCCAAACATGGCAGCCACTAATCTGTTCTCCATTTCTATAATTTTGTAATTTTGATCCTGTTATATCAATGGAATTATACAGTATGTCATCTTGTAAGACTGGCTTTTTTCATTCAGCATTATTTCCTGAAGATTTGCTCAAGTTTTGTGTATCAGAAGTTCATGTCTTTATTGGTGAGTAGTATTCCATAGTGTGGCCATACCACAGCCTGTTTAATCATTCATTTGTTGAAGGACATCTGAGTTGTTTCCAGCTTTTGATTATTATAAATAAAGCATTGGGAACATTTTTACCAGTTTTTATATGAGCATAAGTTTTCATTTCTCTGAGATAAATGCCCAAGAGTACCATTGCTGGGTCGTATGGGAATTGCATGTTTGATTTTATGAGAAACTACAGAACTGTTTTACAGAGTAGCTGTACCATTTTACATCCCTATCAGCAATGTATGAGTGATTCCCTTCTGCCTGTTTCTGTAAATAACATTTTGTTGGAACACAGCACACTTGTTTACAATGTCTATAGCTGCTTTCATACTATAATGACAGAGTTCAATAGCTGTGACAGACACCATTTGACCCACAAAGACGTAAATATTTACTATGTGACCCTTTACAGGAAAAGGTTTCCGACCTCTTTAGGGATTGGTGTCTGTCTTGCCAGGAGAGTAGACCAGGGCTCAGATGTCCAGGCTAGGTGTGCTTATACTGCAGCAGCAGAGTAAAACAAAGAGGAATGAAGTCTGAGTTTCACGCAGGGTAGTCTTTGGCTCCTGAAAGCAAAGAGGGTTCTTGTGCTTGGGTTGGACAGATTGAGAGAAATTTGGAAAAGCATGTCTATAGAATTGGAGAAATTCAAGGATGAATGAGAGAACTGGATGGGGGTAAGGGCTGCCTAGAAAGATCTTCTGAGGAAGCAGCCTACAATGGGAGGAAGTTACTGATGTGCTGTAAACATGGAGGAGGTGGGAGATGGTAAAGATATCTGCTGATATCAAGTGGAATTATCCCATTTCTTGAGTGCTAATGTCATCAACTATTGGAAGCACAATTGGAAGCACAAAATAGCTTCCAAGACTTTAAGGGGAAAGTAATTGAAAGTTTCAAAAATCAATTGTAAAATGCACCCAACTGAAACTGAAACATTGGAATAATGTATGTCTGTGAATGGAAGAAATGTAGGTGTGTGGAGGTCTAGTCGAGTGTTATGACTAAAGAGGCAGAATGGCCACCATCACATGATATTGAAGTCCTGCAGGATGATTGAAAGGGTATGCTGGAAAAGAAGACTTGGAACAAATATTGAAATCTTGAGAAATTTGATGATATTGACAATCGTATCAATCACCAAATATGACATTTCCAGGAAGTTACTTACAGTTAAGTTTCTTTCACATTGGGCTATTGTTTCTTTTAACATTTTTCTAGAACAGGTGTTAACTATCTCCATTTTATAGACATGTAAATTGGCCAGATGGTTTCAGGGATTTGCCTAAAGTCAAGACAATGGCAGAAGTGACAGATATGTAAACTCAAGCAAGCACAGCTGCCTGCTAGAATGCCCTAGAACTGCAGACAAAGATGACTAGGATGGAGAGTGTGTCATACAGATAACATGTACTTCACTTTCTTTACCTTTTTGAAAAAAATTTCTTCATTTGAATGGCCCAGTAGAGGCAGCAAAAAACAAAAATAAGAACACTGATGCCTCCAGTTCCCTCCCATCCCCCTATGTTTCAGGGATATGATGGTAAAAATACAGAAGACACTATCATCAAGGAAAAGCTAGGATTTAGGAGAAAAAGTGAAAAGGTGTGAGTGAAACAGAAAGAGCCTACTGACGTAGAGAATGTGTTTCCAGTCACACAGGGCCTGCTTAGGTGTAATGCAAGGGGCCAGGTAGATGTTGCATAGGAGTAGAGTGGGCCTTGATGATACTGAGCTGCTCTAGATGGAAACCCCGTGTCCCCAACCCTCTTCTCTGTCTGCTATGACACACTGGTATTAAGTGTGTTTCCATCAGACTTCTGCTCCAAGTGGCTCCACTCCCAATCAGCTCTGAAGCCACAGGGCCTCTGAAAGCTTGCATTACTTTATTATTTTTGTTAAACCATATCAGCTCTCTTAAGCAACATTGATGTCACATTCCCTGAGTACATTCACATGTTGAAGAGTATCCACTCAATTTCTATACCCTGTAGCACTAAAGCAGAACAACACCATTAGGTCCTTTTCATTCATCTCCATCTTCTCCAAAATCTTCTTTCGATTCACTGTTACTTTTGGGAAAGGTCTATGCACTGTTTGTCTTTTTGTTTGTTTGTTTGTTTGTTTGTTTGTTTGTTTGCAATTTTGTTTATGTTGCTGCCATACCCACAACCCGATTTCTTTCTTTATTTTTTTTAATTCAAGTTTACTGGGGTGACAATAGTTAGTAAAGTTACGTAGATTTCAGGTATACAATTCTGCAATACATCATCTGTTGGGTTGTCGGAAAAGTCACGATGTATTTTTGCAATGAAAAACAGGAAAATACATCATGACTTTTCCGACAACCCAATATATATCACATGTGTGTTCCCCACCCAGGGTCAACCTGATTTCTTTACAAGCCTCTCACAATTTTGTTTTCAGGACTTCAGCTCATGGTTTGTGTAACCAATGTGGTCACATTTGATGTCCCAGGAAATAAAAAGGAGCAGAGAACAAAGTGGAACATTAATCTATAAACAATTACGTAGGGTACTTAAGAGCTAACATGGCAACTGAAAGCTCTCCAAAGGGTTTACGGGTCTGCTAAGGAGAACATCAGATGAATTTGGCAGATGGCCAAATACTAAGAACTGAGCAGGCATTTTGGTTGTTTTTTTCTCCTACTCTCATTCATTTAATAGACTTCAAAAAACATGAATGATTAATTCAGTCTCAAGAGGTTAGCTATGATCTAATTCACTGAGGCTGTCTACAAAACAAAAGAGAAAAAAAAATCAGAAGGATTTGGGAATTCTAGCCAGGCTAAAATAAATGGCACATTTGTTTCATTTCTCCATTTGTTTTCCCACTTAATAATATGTGCACTACTAGTTGACCAGATCCTCAGATATCTTGGAAATGAAAAGAAGGTGACGGCAACTGAAAAATGGTGGTGGTTCTCAGTATACTCAAAACATTTATTTTTACTTTAACTGAAACCACTGACTTTGTCCTTTGGAACATGATTAAGACCCCCAAAGGAATTTGATCATGATTTCCACTTCTAGCCTTTACTACTTGATTTTCTAGCACTGATCAATAGACGTCGTAATCCCAATTCGAATATTAGGTAAAGACAAGAAGGTAAAAGGGCACAAGTGTGCCCTGAAAAAAAAAAGGTTTATATAAAAGCAGCTAATGTTTTTCCTTCCTCTCTTTCTTTCTCCTTTTGTGTGTGTGTGTGTGTGTGTGTGTGTGTGTGTGTGTGTGTGTTCAGAGAAAAGTGGGCATTCTAAGTATTTTCTAATAAGAATTTGTGCCGCCCTTTCCCAATGTTAAACCTACCCATAAACTCACAAATTGGGGGCTTTTAGGAGACACATGTATTTTGAACTGGGAGGAGACAAGCAAAAGAAAAGGCTGAGTGACCCAGTTCCAAGCTTCACCTAATCTGCTATGAAAATAATTAAGAAGATGAAACTACAATTTAAGAACCAATAAGCAAATGACACTGGCTGACAGGGTTGTTAAAAAAGCAATTTTTAGATGCAAAAGGGACTATAGTTAGATTATATAACAGTTTCAGTATTATTATGTACTTTCTTTTCTTTTAAGTTTCTCAGAATTTATTACCCACATAAGTTATAAATAATTTAATTTTGATTACTTAAATTTTGCTAGGTTAATTGAATCAGCTATGCAAATTCATCACACTTTTGAAATATGTTATTGATAGTCCCTGTTTCACCAGTTTGAGGAATACAGTAGGGAAACATTCTTTTATTTGTAAATTAGAAGCTCTGAGCCCCAACCCCCTTTTTCTGGGCTTCTTGGTAGATTCTCAAGGTATTAAGGCATTGAGAAGCAGCTGCTGCGCGCCACGCCGCCCGCCTTCAGCTACCTGCCTAGGGAGCAGGAACTGGATGAGCCCCAAGGAAGCTATTTTCAAGGCAAAAGAAAGACAAACTTTCAGTGTTCCTCTTGAATGTCCTGTGGGCTCTTAGCATTTTATGTTAAACACCACCTTCCCTTTAGCACTATAAACATCCCCACAAGATATAGGCACACCCAGCATTTGGCCTCAAAGTTAATAGTTAAATACATCAGTATTTCCTCCAACATCCAGAATGTATACATTTTATAATACCACTAATACTAAATTAGTATCCAACAAAGGAGGGTTATTTTACATATAAATAGGAAAATGTTGAAGGATTCAGTATAATTTATTGATAAGGAAATATAGGATGTTATGGAAGTTTTCCAGGAAAAACAAACAAACCAACAAAAGCCTTAAAAGCAAACTTCTCAGGTGGCGTCCTGCAAATGAAGATACGTATGCAGCAGTACACACACCAGGCCAGATTTGTTTCAGTAGGGGAAGCTCACAGTGACCTGAGCAGCGGCGGCTGTGTAGGTCTTGAATTTTCCATTGCGTTCTGCAGTGGCACCCAGAAATCCATCATGGCTGAATATCAGATTCCAGGAATTGGATCCCGACTCTTTGGTGTGGGGGCTTCTGAATTGTGTGAATAACAAGCACCGGTCTCTCCTCTGGTGTGATCCAGGACAGAGGTATAAGCCTTGAAATTGTAGCCATGTGACTTTGCAATATGATTTTGCCAACGACTTTAGAAAGTGGTTTTGCCATATGACTGACAAGCTAGTAGCAAGACATCCCCGTGGCAGCACCAGTCCTGCCGTGGCATAGCGTGAAAGCCAGTTTAGGAGACCTGATTCTAAGTATATTTGTTGACCAGGAATCTTGGTCTGTATCTAGCTTCCATTGAACTTGGAAGAAATTTAACTCATTTTCTGAGATGTCATCCTGCAGGCAGTCTTAGACAACTTATTTCTTAATACTCAGTCCATCTCCCAAAGATGGCTTCTAAACATATGACACGCTTTGTTATTTTAACAACTTATACCATTCCTATTATTTTTTATTTTTCTTTCTTTTTAGTTTCAAGTGTACAAAACAATGTAAAAGGTAGACATTTATACCCCTCACAAAGTGATAACCCACAGCTTGTACTCATTTTCAATGAGAGGCAGTGCAACTCATTGATGTCATTATGGGGACTCTAAAGGATGGTCAGTATTGACCAGGTGACTAATCCCAAGGTACAGATCATATTTACCCAAAGCAGATATGGCACTGCTATCTGTAACAATATCCTAGGAGGAGTGTGTTGTCAAGTCCAAAGAAAGTAAGAAGGCTGGCATCCTTGGCTGTGACTGAAAGGTAAAGCAAAGTCAATTGGGGCTTTGAAGCCTTTTCCTGATTGAGGAATGAACTCACGTCATCTTGAAGAGAGGAGTAGCTGCACTGTATGCCTTGCTTAGCCTTTAAGGACCCATTTCTGGCCGTCATTTTCATTGGCCTGTACTGGTGGTATATCTTGACAGAGTTCAGCAAGAGAGCAAGAGGACTGGGAACAGTTAGTTCCATTAGCAGACACTAACATAGCTGTCATCTCTCCCCCCATCACTTCTGGTGTTGGATGGCAAGTCCATTGTCATGACACATTAGCTGAGGAAGTCATTCCGTGGGAGAAGCACAATCTTGTGTCTTCTGGTGTTATAACACCAAATTGAATAGGAAACAGAGTTTTCCATGCAACTCTGTTTCCTATTCAATTTGGTGATGTGATAACCACCAAATTGTGCCTCCATGTACAACTTCTTATGTAAATTGTACGCGGAGGCACCTGCAGTTGGATAGCCTGTGTCTCTGTGTTATTCTGAGTTACTCAATGACTCTGGAGCGTCAAGGAAGTGGTCAGCTAGTATTGCTCCCAGGATTCTATTTGGGAGCCCTCATTATCCTGGTCTTATAGATGGTCTTCAGACTTCCCTAATATTTCCTCTCATTTATACCAACTAAGTCAGTCCTTCAGTGAACATCTTGTGGCTTCATCTCCATTTTCTGTGTGTGTATGTGTGACTGTGTGGTTTATTGGGTTCAATACATGGTTCAATATTTGCCTCAATAGAGTTCATTCCTTCCTGAGTGATTCTTTCTAAGGCCCTTATTAACAATCTAGGTATTCAATACAGATTTTTTTATTCTCTGTAAATCTCCCATTTCTTAGGACCTCAGGGACTAGCTTCCATGAACAGTAACCGGCCATCCCAAGAGTCAGCCCTGCTGCCTAAGGTAGACACCCTAAGCCTTATCCTATCTGTAAGGTGGGACTTAGATCTGTAATCCTTTTATTTACATTAGAAGTCCATGGGGGGTCCTTGATCAGGTGCCTATTGTAACGGAAACAAGGGCACATAGCCAAGGCGCACTCTCACAAAGCCTGCCCTGGCAGTGTCTGGGTAAGATCCAAGGAGACAAAAGAAGCGGCAGGTATGTGAGCCCCTATCGCCTATTACATGCATGCTAGGGCCCGCTGGGCACAGTGCTCTAACAGGACTGACCGTCAGACTCTGGGCACAGGATCCTAACACTTGGGCTGTGCACTTTTACGTTGTATGACAGAAATGCACTAGCCCATGCTGGTGTGACAAGGAATCAGGATATGATAATCACGTAGCCTAGGAAAATCATGTCTTTGACCATCTTCTGCCAACTCAACTCTTATAGCTGAGGGTGACGATGAGCCCCTCCCCTGACATAATCAAAGGGACAATCTCAAGCCTTGCAGTTGCAGTCATATGACCTGGCAAACTAGTAGCAGAATTTATTACATCAGGATCCATGGTTGAGGAAGCAGCAGTCTTTGTTTATCAGTATTATCAGAGGCATACTAGGGCCCAGACCACCATTGATTGCCATAAGCACTGGGCTATTCCCAGTTTCTATGGAATTTGATGAGGCCAGTTTACAAGTACTTAGTCTTGAATAAATCAACCCTTACCTCTCAGAAGCCTTAAGGCAGAAATTGCAAATGTCTTCAGCATTCAACCAAGTTACTTAAATGAAAAGAAGTGAAATGTATGCAGAGACGGTGAGCACTATGGTGACCTAGAAGGAACCACCCAAATGAGGAAGTCACTACCCAGCAATAACCATTGTTGCCCTGTGGGAATGTGGGCCTGGTGTTGCCAGGTTTTCCTTTTATCGAGAAAATGAGGAAAATGGCAAATACGGAGCTTTATATGAAATGTCATTATTTTTACAACAAACCCATCCTCAGACTGGCTTGAGTTTTGGGATCACTAGTTATCAACCTCTAATAACATACAGCTTGTTATAAAGTTCCAAAGCACCTAAGCAAGGGGCAGAAAGTAAAAAGAATGCCGGCCAGGCTTGTTTCAACTCCTCCATACCTCTGCCCCTCTAAGGTATTGCTTAGGAAAGCACTGTTATTCTACTTGAGTAGCCCCTTTTTAAAGCCTAATCAGCATCTACTAACCCTGTAAATCTGTCTGTTTCTTTGAGGAATGGCTTTATATCTGCTCGGAAGACTTGAGTGCATTTTACTGCTGCCAAGATTCTCTATGATATTTCTAAGATATTATTTGCTGCTTTCTTGTTGCCTTGCAGGTGGTTTTTATGCTACCATAAGCATGAACATGGGACAAAAGAACTTGTTTAGATAAAATCCAGCCCTCTGAAGCTAAATCTGGAGTGTTATTACAACATACCATCAATAATGTCATTCCATCCTTGAGATGGAAGAAGAGGGCGTGGTGGTGGGTGTGCTTGAGTGGCAGCTCAGTCTCTTGTCATCAGTTCCTCAGTTTCCTGTGGGTTATCTCAGGGGTAAAGCCGAAGAATGATTTTGGAGAAAAAAATAGGTCTCAAAATATAACTAGAATTTTGAAAGTGTGCAGTTCCTTGCCAAATCATCCATAATATTTTTATTTTTAATTTTCAGTTATGCTAAATGATAGAGAATATAAGACAAATAGAGTAAGAGAACGAAAAAGTCCAAGGTCCTTTAAAGAAAACGTGTAGTAGAAAAATGAGTAAAATCAGATGGAGATAGGAATTCGGGGATCATTACCTTGAAGCAAGAGGTGTTATGAATTCAGGGATCATTACCCTGAAGTGGAAAAAATGAGGAGGAGAGAGTTGAGAAAAAGAAAATGTGAGATTTTGTCTACACTGAAACACTGACAAACTATTCAGTCAAGAATTTGTCCCACCCATCTGCAAGGCTGTACAAACATCTATTTCAGAGGTGGGAGAAGGATTTTTTTGGGGGTAACCTCATATTGGAATGTGTGGTCTTCTCTTCCTAGGCTCTGAATGAACCTTAGCCAGGTGAAGCTAAATGATTTAATTGTTCAAGTCAGCAACAAGAATATCTTCAGGCTTTCTAGGTTCCCACACAATGCTTGGCACTCAAGGTTAAAACAAAACAACAAAAACACGCCAACAAAAAGTATATGGTATACTCTCTGTCTCCATGGGGTTTGTAAGCTATTTGTATAAACTTATGTCTTTACTAATGAGACACAAGAGAATTAGTATAAATTACATGTGTCAGACAGGAATTGGTCAGGTATGGCTTTTATCCTGAGTTAGCATTACTGTGTTTATGAATCTTGTCAGCTATAGCAGGTGTGTGTGTGGGGGGGGGATGCGGGGAGGGAGAAGGGGATTTGGGAAGGGGGATATTTAAATTAAGTAAATTGAAAAAAATCACAGAGAAGGACGTTTGTGAGTTTGGGTTGTTATTTTTGGTTTAATAGGGTAGCAGTCTCTCAAGTTAGTTCTTTCAAAAACTACGGAAGAATATGAGCAGCTACTGTCATTGGATTAGCATGCAGCAAGCGTGAGGAAGAAAATAGACTGTGTTTGAGCAAGCAGCTCATTCACAAAAGCAGAAACACGCAATGGTCCAGAGTGACTAGGGTTGTCAGTGAGAGGAGAAGTGAAAGATGGTGCGATCTGGGTGAACACTGACCTTATGATCCTAAGACCAAGAGAGAGTAACTAAGATGACCTGAGCCTATTGTTAGGGGGAAATGAAGAAACAGAAAAAACTGCTTGGCTAATAGATACAGACCTGATGTGGGAACAAATGAACTGTCACATTTCCGCACTGTGAATGGGCATACAGGAAGCAAAAATTGGAAAAAGAGAAATCAGAAACGCAATGAACACGACCCAGAACAAAACCAGCAATGAGAGTAGAGAAAAAGAGATTTTTCTCATTAGAATGAAAAAAGTCTGCATGAAATGGCTAGAATGGGGTGGAGCCGAAGGGATTCTGTGAAGGCCTCAGCATGAATCGGGAGGAACAAACACAGAGGCATGAAGATTGCGCAGGTGGAAGAGGGGTGCCGAGCTAGAAGACACCCCGGCAGAAGAGTAAAACGAGACAGGCTACAAGACCTGACTTTCTGGCCCCGCCCCTTTCCCATAGCTCTCCCTTCAATAATTCCTTGGTGATGCTATCACTACCTTCTAACAGCATGCGTTTATTTTTCTCTTGAAGGATTTGTAGAGTCCTTTGTAAACTGGGTATTATATTTAGAGTCCTAGTTCTTGACCTTCAAAATATTTGCTTTTGCGGGCCTGTGCCTAGGGTTGCCTTATTTATTTGTGCTGGATTGCATGGGAAGGGGTGTGGAAAGCATGTGCCTCTGCAATATCCTTAAGCCAGGAAATCTGAAAAATACAGAATCAAAAAGATCTTCAAATTCTGAGTGTGGGGATCGACTAACCTCAGGATTTTCAAGGGCCCAGAAGATCACTAGATAAAATACCCAGCAGACACACAGGGCAGAGTTTACCAACCCTTACTTCCTCTGCTGGGATAAGAGTAATGTGAGGATGTGATGGGTGGGAACACTGTGAATGATAGTGCAAATTGGACAGGCTGAGCCTGAGTAAACTTCTATCAAAGCTTCCTCCTTTGAGCCACACACCATGAAATCGATACATTTTGGTAAAATTCCACAAGCAAAGTGGGCCTCTGTTTCCTGTATAGTGTATCCAGTTGGCCCCACTGGAAGGCCCCATAAGGACTGAAAGCCCTACAGCATGGACCTAGCTCTTAGCTACATGATCACCAGCGAATTCCTACTAGGAAGTAGGATGCTTGCAAATAAAATGTTGGAGCTATGTCTGTAACAACCTGGAATGTTAGGAGAACAAGTAAGACTGTATGTGCTTTTACCTTATAGTGTGCTTTGCTTGTTTTAAAGTGATGTCTTTATTTCTCAACTCCCAAATAAGAAACACTTTTACATATTATTTAGAGTAGAACTGCAGAAACTCATGAGGAGTCAACGTACAATTCAGTCATTATACTATTAACTAAAACCTCTGAGTCCTAGAAGGGAGCATTTATAAAATTGATGTCTCCATAGATATTATCTTTGATTTTTAAGAAACGATCCCTATTTATCAGATAAAGGAGATGAGTATCTGGTAGGGTATGGAGATTTTTAAATGTTGATATATGATTATGAATTAACTGTTGCAGTGTTACTCTGGGCAGTCGAATCTGGTCACTAGCAAATCCTGAAATCCTCGGCTGACCCTTAGGGGGTTCAGAACAGGATTAAAATACTAAGGGCTGTCAGTGACAAGACCAAAGTAATGTGGTTAAAAAACCAGGTGACTCACGGGAACTGGGGTTAGATGCCTGAGGATTCCAACATTAACAAGATTCAAGTGAGAGTGAAGATGATAATTCAATAATGAGACCATCTTGAGCTGAAAGAAAATGCAGGTGCAGGAACTTGCTTTTAAAGAAGCGTTGCAGAGCTGTCACTTCAGTTTCCTGAAGCTGCACTTGGACATGGCTTGCAGGAGCAGTGTTTGTGGAGAGGGCTGCGGGCCTCTTACACGTCCTCTCCTTCTCTGCACTCCTTTGCAGGTCTCTGCAGAGCCCATGAGTGTCTTTCCTCAGAGCCCTTCTCCAGAAAAGCTTCTTCACCATCATCTGCAAAGACCACTGTGATTCATTCATCCTTTGGGTCTCTCCAAGACCTGGAATTATGAAACAGCACACATTTTAGTAAAATTATAATTCATTTAAATCCTAATTTGGGTAACTGGCCTGGTTTGGCAGTTCTCCCTCCCTCTACACACTCAGCCTCGATGTGCTACCTCACACACCCTTTAAAAAAATCACACAAAAAGTTTGCTAAGCACATCCAGAGTGCCAAAATATTAAGAATGTGTTCCCTAATTACAAGGAGAAAATTGTTTTAAACACTTTATACAAATATTAACATGCTTCCTACCACAACAGAAAATATGAGCTCATGTTGTAAGGAAAATAAGCAAAGGCACGTTTGAGTTGGGGACTGGCAAACTCCCCAAGTCAGCTGACCAGAGACAGGATTCACCTGGGCCTGGACAGCACACTTAGCCCAATTTTCTTTCCTCCTTTGATCCGCATCTGCATGGTTAGCAAGTGGACATCTCTTAGCAAATGGCTGCCATTGACTTGCATATGTATTAAGGGGGAGCTCAGAACAACTCTTAAATAAAGCACTCAGGGTTTCCTTTTTATTTTACCTTCAATTTCCCAGTATCATAAATTGGCTCATCCATGCATTTTTTCCACTTAAACTAGTCATTGCCTGGCATCTAATTGTTCAGGTGTGTGTGTGTGTGTGTGTGTGTGTGTGTGTGTGTGTGTGTGTGTCAACTTCCCATGACATCTTGCAGTACCTGCTGGCATGGTCCACTTCTTAACCCTCTCCAATTCACCAACAGCAGCAAAGGGGAATAACAGTGTTAAGAGCATGGGTGCTGGATGTTGGCCAGGCATCAGGGTCTGGGTTTGAATCTTGGCTCTGCCACTTGCCAGGTTTGTTATCTTGAGAGGCTACTCACCTTCAGTTTTCTCCGTTGTACCCTTTAGCCTTAAGGTCTACACTATCAGGGTGAAGTGAGCAAGGCACTCGCACTGGAAACACAATTTAAGGGGACACCAAAACCCTCAGTAACCAAGATATATAATATTTTAATGTTTTAAAAATTTAAGAGGTCAGTGGTCATTAATTTGTTAATTTGAGTCCACAGTTGAGTTCTCAGGACCCAGTTTTTTTAGGGTCTAAAAGACAAGAGCCCAGACTCAGACATGTATAGCCACTTTGCAAAGCCCATGCATGTCTCAGCCTTGAAAAGGCATTGGTGGCTACTGTCAGACCACCCCCACAATGTTGAATCCGCAGTTCCATGCAGACCTCAGTTACACGTGGAATCACTGGGGAGGCTTAGACATAGTATGTGTCATATTTTTTAACCCTCTTTAAATTAGTGCACACAGATACATCCTAGACTGCTCCCTTGCGATGGAGCCTGCCTTTCCATATGTGTAAAAAAAAAAAACCATAGAGAATTCCATCATGGCAATTTTTCTTATTTTTTTCCCAAGACAGTGCTATATCATAGATAATAGCTATGATCTCAGGGCACATATCAAACATCCTGAATCATCGATTGTCAATAGCATATCAGCAAGTTATCTCATTGCTTTGCGACTTCTGAATGTTTAGTTACTTAGAAGATAAGAATGTCCCACCCACCCCCTTCCTCCTCCCCAAGTCAAACTGCCTTTTCCCTGTCTCCCTCCTTCAAGGAAAATTAAATGAAGACAGCTAACAAGCAGTTTTATTTTCTTTCAGCAAAGGTCAGCAATCCCACAGCAGCAAATTAATCCCAATTAGTAATGATATTTTGTCTTGATGAATGATGACACATTTGATTTACTATGTTTCCAGAATGCAGGCGGCAAATGTTAATGGCTTGGTTTGCTGGGAATTTATATTCTTGCTCGTTTCCCATTTGCTGATCAGTTGCAGCTCGTGAAGACTTGGCTGCTTCAACTAATGAACTGAGAGTCTCACAGGAATAATGGTGTGTTCTGCAGGCCTCTTTTTTTTTTTTTTAATGCCATCTGTAGAAATGCAGGTTCCTCTCAGAAAATATCTCTTGCAGCCAGGAAGGAGCGATTATGATCATATCAATGTCACTTGTAATTTGTATTTCACTTGTTTAATGGCATCCCCAATAAATGAAGCTTTCTGTACAGAACAAATCTAATCAGCAAATTCAGCATTTGTGTGTGTGTATGCGCACGCATCTGTATGTCTGTGTGTGTAAGGAAGAGAGAATTCATAAATAGAAACATACCTAGTCTTTCCTCATTTCCTTAAAATATTCTGAAAGCAGTGATACGGTTCACATAATGATTTATCTGCCCAGCTGGTATGGTTTTAAATTAGACGGATGAATATGTTTTCTTGAAGTCTTCATAACTGAACACGTCATCGTTTTGTTTGCAGTAAATGCAGACATAAGTCAAATGTTTTCTCTTTTTGACCCCTTGGCTCCCCCTGCCATCATTCAGGACTTTGGAGATGTCCAGAAGCACTTTGACTTCTCACAACGGCTGCCAAGGCTGTCCCCCGAGGCTGTGCATGTCAAGCTGTGGGCTTTCTGGGACCAGCACCTGCCTTGCAAGCATCACCAATGATGCAAGCCAAAGCAAGCCCAGGGGAAGGTTGGTTCTTCCACCTCTGAAAGGCTGATGCACCTTTTCACACATCAGACATAATCTTTGCTATAGAACGCTGCTCTGATTGGCTGCAACTCCAGGCAGGCTAGTCTCCTCGTTGTTTACATGACACTGTTAGAATGAAATATGAGGGATCATTACCCATCCTCGTTTAAGAGCTAGAAATGTTAGATGCCCTATTAGAATCCCCTTCAGGGGAGTGAATGTTTTCCTCTCATTCTTAATCATTGTTCTTAGTACCAACTAATATAAAATCAATAGACCTCATTCTTCTTGCTTACGGGGACACTTTGTATTATGGTAAATTACTGGATCCACATTATGTGTCTTCTATTCTCCTTTCCTTCCCCGAGGCTTCTGCTCCACCACAGTATCCCTGACCCAATTGGTTTTTCACTCTGGGATGGAGTTGACAATCTCTGCTATCTCTGGAATGCAAATGGTTGTTTCAAAGCCTAATGATATGGACTGGTGCAGGGAGAGGGATTCACAAGAATTTTTTTTTTTTTTTGCTAGAAAATTTGCCAATTTCAGTAAGGTCCACAGCTTTTCAGGGAGAGATGCGGATTTTTTTCCCCTCTTATGGTCCCCATGGTATCCAGTAGAGCAGTCGTTCCCTCCATTAGCCCAGGTCTGGGAAGCGGACACCAAGATGGAGTTACATGTGCAAAGGTTTCACAAAGGGAAATAATGCCTGTGAAAAGAAACAGGAAGGGAGCCAGAGGACAGGAGCACTTAGGTTATTCTAATGCCAGCGTGTTCAAGTTTCTGTCACAGAGCACAAGATACAGCGTTCCTCTGTTTCCTCCAGTTTCACTGCTGTACCTGAGTAAGGCACTGTATCCTAGTGCTGCCTTACTGGGGGAATAACCACATATTCTAGAGGATAAGAAAGAGAGGGGATTAGGGATCAACAGGAGTAATAATCTTTTAAATCCTTAACCCTACATTTGGGATAGAACTTCACATTTCACCAAAGCACTTTCATATACATTATTGCTTTTTTGAACTCTGACAACAAAAGATGAAGTCAGTATTATTATTGTCAAAATAACCTGAGTTAACCCATGAGAAAACACAAAAAACCCTACTGAGGGACATTTTACAAAATGACTGCCTGTACTCTTCAAAAATCTTAAAACCATGAAAGACAAGGACTGAGAGGAACTGTCTAGATTAAAAGAGATTTACCAGACTTGACAGCTAAATACAACATAAGATCCGATTGGATCCTATAACAACAACAACAAAATTGTTTTTCCTCTAACAGGCCTTTTAGGGTAATTAGCAAAATCTGAATTTCTCTTAGGTTAGATAACTAATTTCCTATATTTTAGGATTGTTTGTATATTCAAAAGAATGTCCTTGTTCAAAGGAAACACACCCTGAATTCTTTGGGGATAAAGGAGCATCATGTCTGTAACCTACTCTCAAACTCAGATAAAAGTTACATACACAAACGAACACAAAATGTTAGAGCAAATGTAATTTAGAAAAAGTTAATATTTGGGGGATCTGGTTGAAGGGTATACAGTGTATATGGTCATTCTTTGTATGAAAAATATGAAGAGCTAAACTTAACTTTTTGGTGAAAAAGAAAATACTGTTTAGTACATATGTAATTTCTTATTTTCTTTCTCCCTTCTTCTGTCTACATTTTTATGGCTATAGCCCAGGCAACAGGGTGTAAGTTATTATGTAGATATGAGCCTACTATATCGTTAAGTCAGTGTAATGGATATATACATGTCCAAACAGATTTGGCTTGGCTGCGCTGGCTGGGAGATGCGTCCCAGCACAAGGTCCCTGTGTCTTGACTCATCATCACTGGCCCAAAGACCTCTGTGGGAGGCTCTCCACCCCCCTGAGCCTTCTGGATGACATAGTTGTGCTATTCTTCAAGTAAACCACATGAAGAATAAAGAAATCTTATTTAAACTATATTTTGAGATCGTATGATTTATAGTCAAGTTTTTGAAAAGCAGGAAAGCAAATATCAATAAAAAGTAAGAGTTCCACTATATTTATTTAAATACACTAAAGAACAATTAAATCTGTCTGGATTTTGCATGTAGGTAAAGGGAAGGAATGGGGAAGAAAAGCTGTAACGAAAATGGTTTTATCTGAGTGGAAATTGGAACCCAAAATTATATTTACAAAAACTGCAGCTAGATACCCAAAGGTTGTCTGAAAACGCTATTTCTAAATATAGCCTTAATCATAGTGACGTGGAAAAGAAATGACATAAAGTGTGATAAAATCAAAATAAGGCCATTTATACCTTGAAGACACTTCAGCTATAAATGATTTCTGAAACAGATGTTATAATGAAAAAACATTGCACAACTTTTTTAACTGCACTGTTTTATTTAAGAAAAATGAGAAGTATGTAAGAGGACTACAGCGATTTATTCGCAAAATATTAAGCTCAAGGAGGTTAGCAAAATAACTCTATTATATCTTAGTGCTAGACTTTCTGGGAGACCAGTGTGGTTGAGCGATGATAGAGTGTGACTACAAAATCCACCATTTCCTACATGGAAGAAGAATATTATGGGCTTTCTGGAGACGGGAATCAGGAAGCCGGGTAACAGACTGATGTTATTATCTCACCTGCTTGGACAAGAGGTAAATGTTCCAGGAAAGCGCGAGTGGTGATTCAGGACATAAGTCAACAAGGAGAAGAAGCACTGAGTTACCTTGAGAGTTAGGAGCAAGAGGCAAATGAGCACATCATCTGTGGTAAATGATAGAGTTAACACGCCTGCCTCCATGCTGACCTTGCCTTAAGAACCGAGGCAGCTAATACAGGCTTGATGTAAAAGAAGCAATAGGACAGGAAGTTCCAGGAGTTTGGGAACCAGTACAAGTGCAGTGTTTGCCTTGTGTGTTTTGTTTTGTTTTATTACTGACAGCATCAAAAATAAGCAAATAATATTAGAAGTTTTCTTTAAAGCAGACACAGAGTGGTAACTTTGTTCAGTGGTAACTGATAATTACATTACATAAATACCTGTAAATATAACTATATGTT
>NW_017731881.1:1102427-1103444 GCF_001890085.2 Hipposideros armiger | reverse complement strand
TGCTAACTTTAGGGCCCAGACCATAAAAGTACTATGCCACAAGTTCAAGCTGTGTACATATATTTATACCAATTGGGCCATTTAGCCTGGCAGATCTTACAGTATTAATGGCATCTGTGATAGGGAAAGATACCATGTAGAGTTTACAACAAACTCCAAGAGGAAAACCAGAACACAGATTGTTGGTGTTTTGGAGCAAGGACATATCATTCACAGAAAAGAATAGGCAGCTTTTCCGATATGCTACTAGATGCTTCTCAGAATGGAGCATCTGACAATGAACATCAACTGCCCAACACAAGCTAGTTCTGTGAGACCCTCCAAGATTAGGGGAGCACAGCAGCCATCTATTCTGAGTTGGAAGTAGTATATTTGGGATTGGATATGAGCAGAGTCAAAATGCATAAGTAAACTGCATAAGTCTGATCCCATATCTCATACTACTGTCGCATGGTTCTTCTCCCTCAGCTCACATATGTGGCTTAGGTGGCAGCTTAATAACCAACTGACAGAGAGGGGAGACGTCCAGGTTTGGTTTCTGGTCAGACTGGCTTGGCTTATTAATGTGAATCAAAAATCGAAGACTGCTACACTAAACCTCACTCAGGTGGGTCCCTGAAAGGGCAATGAGGGGAAATTCTGCCAATTGGCAGTGCTCTGGGAAGTTCACCTGGTCATTCACTTTGTGTGGAAGGAGAAATGGCCCAAAATAAGAATGTCCACAATCTCATGGTCAGTGGGAAATGCCAGGGGTGGTTGGTTAGAAGCCTTGAAAGATAAATGTTGAAAAATAAGGTCAAGAGGGTCTGGGGAAGAGGCATGTGGATTGACAAATAGGAGTACATACTACATGTGAAGATCTTTGTCAACTCACACTGGAAATCATCCACTACAGAAGAATCACAGAACATCCAGGTAAACAGAATGGGCCACCCACTGCTGGCATGATGGGCTCATAAGTGGCATTGGTGGCAGGGATGAAGTCTATGCATGGGCTTAATATTGGGTTGTTGGAAA
>NW_017731881.1:1097713-1099932 GCF_001890085.2 Hipposideros armiger | reverse complement strand
TTTTGCCATCTTTCAGTGAGCTTCATAATTCCTCGTTCATAGAAGGACCTGTCTTTATTTGTTAAAAACTGAACAAGGTGCTGATTTACAGCCTCATCTGAATTGAACGTTATGCCACGCAAGCAGTTTTGAAGAGAGCTAAACAAGTGCAAGTCTGACGGGACAAGGTCAGGCGAGTATGGTGGGTGTGGCAACACATCCCATCCAAGCGCCAATAATTTTTGACAGGTGATCAAACTTGTGTGTGGTCTTGCATTGTCACGATGGAACACAACTCCTTTACAATTAACAAGCTCTGGACGTTTCTGGATGACGGATTCATTCAAACTGTCCAATTGCTGATAGTATACATTCAAACTGATTGTTTGGTTCCTTGGTAGGAGCTCGAAAAACACAACATCTTTAAAATGCAACCACACTGAGAGCATAACTTTCCTCTAATGAATGTCTGCTTTCGATGTCATTTGAAGTGAATCATCATGTTGGGACCAAGACTGTTTGCACACCACATTGTTGTAAACAGTCCGCTTCTCATCACCAGTTGTCAGTCTCTTCAAAAAAAGGATCATTTTCCTCACGTTTAATGAGCATATTGCAGATGTTTATATGCACCGTGAAATGAACTTCTTTGAGTTCATAAGAAACCCAAATATCGAGCTTGCTTACATATCCCAGCTTCTTCAGGTGGTCGTGAATGCTTGAATGATGGATGCTCTCAATGTTCCTGCAATCTCCCATGTCATGTAACATGGGTTTGACTCGATCAATGCCTTTATTTTGTCGTCATCAACTCGATGGGCCTCCCTGACCGAGGAGTGTTGTTGAGATCAAAATCACCAGCACGGAATTCCATGACCCATCGTTGGCACTGACTGTGGAGCCCAGGTATTAGGGCCTCTCAATTAGGAAATGTTTACAGGCTTTGGAGACTGGCCTGCCCCGCCTCGGGTAGGACAAAAGGAAAGAAAGGACTCTTTGATGTACATTTCCTGTTATCCTGTTCTGTTAATTGCNGATGAACCTTAAAAACATGCTAAATGAAAGAAGCCAGGTATAAAATACAACATATTATATGATTCCATGTATGTAAAATGTCCAGAATAGGCAAAATTATTCAGGCAGAAGTAGATTCATGGTTTAGTTGTTATTTAGGGCTGGCAAAAAAGGAAAGTGCTGATAATGCATATGAAGTTTCTTTTTCGGGTGATAAAAATGTCCTAAAATTAGATAGTGGTGTTGACTGCACAGCTCTGTGAATATACTAAAGGTAACTAAACTGTATGAATGAATTTTATGGCATTTGAATATCTCAATACAGCTATTTAAAATAACATTAATAATCAGTAGAGTTCTACTTATACCTAAGACATAGAAAGCTGAAAGGAGTCTCACACTCAGCAACAAGCAAAAGATGAATAAACCACAAAATCATAATTTTTCTTAATCCTGCAAGAGACTCGAAGTCACCAGGCAACTAAGTAGCTTGAAACCCAAAGAAAGAAAGACTCCCTCCAATGGGAGATGAGGCAAGGGCACTGACTAACCTGTGGCAGAGGAAGGAAGAGGTTCTTGGTGATGATATACAAGGAAATTAGTTAACATTTTTGAAGAAATTCTAGAGGCTAGGTCATAGGTACAATATAAAATCTAAAAATACGAAAGTCTAGGAAAACATGTTGGAGAAAATGTTTGAGGTCTTTAGATAGGAAAAGGCTTGTTAGAAATGATACTAAAAATAAGACCCAGAAAAGAGAAACTTACTGAGTTGGACTGCATCAATATTGAGGACTCTCCCTCTTTGTAAGACACTGGTAAAAGAATCAACAGACAAAGCACAAGGGAGAAAATATTTGCAAATCACATGTCTCGCAATGGATTGGTATCCATATAGATAGATAGATAGATAGATAGATAGATAGATAGATAGATAGATATAGATATAGATATATGCCTCTCAAATCTTAATAACAGTAATAATAATAATAAAATAAGTGATAATAATAGAAGAGAATTGAAATAATGTACAAAAGATTTGAACACTTCATGAAAGAAGATACACAGATGACAAACACATGAAAATATGCTTAAAATTATTAGCAAACCACTTACCTATTGCAATGGCTAAAGGAAAAAAAAGAAAAAAAAAGAAAGAAAGAAAACTGCCAACACTAAATGCTGGCAAGGATGCAGAGCAAGTGAAACTTCATCCATTTTTTTTT
>NW_017731881.1:1093831-1095263 GCF_001890085.2 Hipposideros armiger | reverse complement strand
GGTCAGCTTCTTCCTATTCCCAGTCCTGGCTTTCATATAGGTGTATATCCTGTGAGAATTCCTCCCAAAACTTTCACCCAATTCTCTATCTAAAGTCTGTCCCAGGAACACATTCTAAAATCATAGGTTAATCACAGATTATGTGGTTAATCATTAATCTCAGTAAGAACTTGGCTTTGATGTGCCATCTAGTCAAATCAGTATGTCTGTGATAAAATTCATAGGAAGCAATAATGACAGAGGATAACTGAGAGGTGGCCAAAAGGGGCAAGGGCAATGCTGAGCTTGCCCAACTGTGCCTTCTGAACCAGCCACCTGAAATCTGTTGGACACCAGTGACTCAAAATAAACAACCTGACAACTTAACCATCGATTTATTTGATGCCATTCTTCTTTGCATATCTAGACACAATTTTGAAAGTAGAAATACAGTATACAGTACTGGTTGCTTTATTTAAAGTTCAGGGAGAGAGTGGCCTCCTTCTGTGGAAATCTTTTTGCCTTCATTCCAAAACCAGGCCAAGTAATTGGTAGATTAAATAATTGGAAAAACATTGGTAGTCCCCAGAAAACATAAAATGTCATCCAGTCAATCTGTATCAGATTAAATACAGGTTGAAGCAAATCAAGTTTGAAATATTTGCCTTGATGCCAAGCTTCAGTGTGAAATTGAAAATGAGCAAAGTACTGGAAAGAAATTTGGAAGCGATGAAGAAGTAATCTCTCAACCCAGCAGGAGAGAACTCAAGAGTTCCTTGGAACCTGGGACAGACCCTCTATGGATCTTAAAAGAAAGTTGTTAGGGATACTCCTTAAAGTACAAGCAACCTTTATTTAGCACCTAATTTGTGAGGTGATTTCACATTAATTATATGTGTGAAAGACTTCGTCAAGAAATGAAGGGCATTTGGTGAATTTCTTGTGACAGGATTTAATGGATTACAATTATGGTACACAGGGATTCTCAGAGAACCCACTGAATTCATGGCGGATAGTGTTTTTGAGAAGTCTTTAAGTCTGAAGGGGGCACAAATTTATTAGACTGAAACTGAAACTTGGCAGAGATGTCTGTTTGTATGAGATTTGTTGACATAAGTGTGCAAAATGAAAATCCAGGAGCATTTTATTGGTTTCATAACATTGGACAAGATCAGGGGTCAGGTACTTTTCTGTCATCTTGTCAAGGCTGACAAGTCTCAAACTGACATCCAAGGCAATCAGGAGGTAAACTGGGACAAAGATAAAAACAGAGTTGAAATTATAGGCAAATAAAATTATATTGCTGTAAAACCATGTGGGTGTGATGCCTCCTTTTCATCTGTATTAAGTGACTGGGCTTTCTTAGCACTTATGTGAGAAGGGAGAAAGAATTTCCTTCTTCCATCTCCCACAGAGTACTTGTGAAATGGGCCACAAAAATACTTAGAATACA
>NW_017731881.1:1091646-1093566 GCF_001890085.2 Hipposideros armiger | reverse complement strand
TCAACAAGAAGTCCAGGGCAGGCAATTCCAAGGTTAATTCAACTCACTGCTGTCAGAGCTATGGTTGAGTTTTTCACTGATTTCCTTGGCTTTCCATCATTTTTCTATATCTTTCTTAGTGTCTATAAAACGTTACTCTCAGGGCTTCAAAATATCTCCTTTAGCTTCAAGCTTCAAATCTTCATGTAGCATAATCTAAAGTCAGGAATTAGGCTAATTCATCTATTGTGTCTCTAAGAATCAGGCAGCTTCCCATATGCACATCCCCTTAGATCTCATAGGCCAGGGTTATATCACTTGCCCCTGCTTAGAGACGTGATTAGAGAGGGAGGTGGAACGTTGATGTTTGGCCCAGGTCATTCAAGCCCTAGGTCATGGAAGGGGCTGGGAAGCCTAGGAAAAACCAGTACCTAGCAAAATTGTGTGCTGTTAGCATGGAAGTGGGAGGCGTTTTTATAATATTTCTTGGGTATGAAAAAAAATAACAAAAGAGTTCTGCCAGTCTTCAAATTAGTTGGTATTATGGGCTGAAAGTTAATGTGTTGAATTCCTAACCTCTAGTACCTCAGAATGTGACTGTATCTAGAGACAGGGCCTTTAAAGAGGCAATTACAGTTAAATGAGATCATTAGGATGAGCCCTCATCCAATATGATTAGCATCTTTATAAGAAGAGGAAATTAGAATACAGATGGGAATAGAGGGAAGACCACACGAAGGCACCGGGAAAAGATGGTCATCTGCGAGCTAAGGAGAGCGAGGCCTCAGAAGAAACCAGCCCTGCCAACACCTTGATCTTAAGAGTCTCATTCTTCAGAACTGTGAGAAAATAAATTTCTGTTGTAAACCACCCATTGTCTGATACCTTGTTACGGCAGTTCTAGCAAACTAACATGCTGTTGATATCCTGCTTAAGTCCTACTGCCCTTTTTCTTGCCTTGACTCTATGAAATGTTAATGAAAATAAAGTATTAGCTACAGAAGAGTTAATATTACTTAATGTCCTCATTTCTCACATGGGANTTCACAAGTTTGACATGCGTTCTTCCCTTTATGGAAGTAAAACAGTAAAATATGGCAAAAATGCACAGTTTGATCTCCCATCTTCAACTTGTAAAATCTCTACAACTCAACCAAATTTCTCAATTGTTTTTAGAATGAAGCTAGAACAGTCAGCTGTCAAATGACATAGATGTAAATGACTCTAATACTTCCAATAAAGAACTAGTGCCATCTGTTGCAAACATGCGTCATGACTTTTCCAACAACCCAATAGCACAGGCTCCAACTCACCAAGACTGATGTAGCTACTGCCACTGCCACATGTCTCAAACTGCCAATAACAGAGACCAAGCCCACCTCACCAATGTGGCATAAATCTTTGAGGAGACCAACCATTTGTCAACCATTTGATTACAAGTTGACTAGATTGGGCACTTTCTACTCTGTTAGGGCTAGTAGAGATTCATCTTAACTGGGACTGGATTCAGGGCATAGGTTTGCCTTTTTTGCCCTCAGGACCTTGGCCAGCACAATTTCCAAGGGCTTACAGGGTATTTGATACACAGACACAGGATGCCTCACAGTATCATCTCATGTTAAGGAGGTCCAGAGTGGCCAGCTGGCCATGGAATGTACAGTGAAGCTTCACATACTACAGGAACCCACAAGCCCCCAATCTGAGAGGTCACTGAAATAGCCTCTTAAAAGCACTGCTCAGGCATCAGTTTAGTGATGACAATCTAAGACTAGGGGGCACCACCCTCCAGGATGTATTAATCACCATAAATTAAGTATTGTGTCTTCAGTAGGCAGAATGCATGGGCCTGGAAACTAACATGTACAAGTCAGGGCGGCTACAATTAATATCACTCCCATTTTTCTACTTGGGGTTTGCTTTGCATCCCTGTAACATTGTAGG
>NW_017731881.1:1086295-1088221 GCF_001890085.2 Hipposideros armiger | reverse complement strand
TGCTAACTAATGAGATTGAGCATGTATTAATGTGCCTATTAACCATTTGTGTAACTTTGTAGTGTTTTTATTCAAAAAATTTTCCCGATTTTTTTGGGGGGGCTACCTTCTATTTATTAAAATGCATAAATTATACATATATATTCATAATTTATGTTATATATATATTGTCCTCATTTCTCACATGGGATGGTAAATAATATTCTCTTGCAATTAGTCTCAGAGCCAGAACACTCAAAAGTAGTTTTATGGAAAACATTGCAATGAGTGGTTCTAATTTTAAATAGCTTAAATTCTAACTTGGTGCTATGCCAGAATTTGTTGACTTTATGCATATAAGAATACAGGATGAGAAATTCAAAGTATATTTATAGAGTGTATAGCAGGAACTTTTTCTATTATTTCAGAATTTGAGCTGAGTTGCCAAAGCTGAAGACAATGAATGTTGATTTTTGTTAGAACTGCACTTTTCCCCTATTTTTTTATTTTTATAAACTTTTTCATTGAAGCACATTATACACATAGAAAAGTATGTAAACCACAAATGTACATATTGATTAATTTTACCAACTGAGCATACCTGCATAGGTATGTTCATACATACCCAGCTAAAGAAGATATCCAGCACCTCAAGAGCCATTCAAGCCCTCTTCCAGTTTTACCCAACACCATTTTGACACCTAACACTAGAGATTATATTTGGATATTTTAACTTAACATCAGTATAATCCTACAGCATCCATTCTTCTGATTCTTGTTTTTGTTTGTTTGTTTGTTTGTTTTTTCCTAAATGGGTGTATAGTTTCTTATTATGCCAATAGCTCACAATGTATTTATCCCTTGTAATACAGCTGAATGTTGGACTATTTGAACAGTGGTAGTATGACAATTCTAATGAAGTTATTTTTCTGAAATATGAATAAATTTCTGTTGAGGATATACCAAAAAGCAAAATTGCTGGACCACACATTATACGTTCAGCTTTAGGAAACAGTTTTTATTGCCTGTTTTCCAAATTGTTTGCACAAATTTACACTCCCACCAGCAGTGTTATGGAAGTTTTAGTTGCTATACATTTTCACCAATTCTTGATATTATCTGTCTTTTTTCCTTCAAGCATTTTGGTAACACATAATAATATGCATTATGGTTTTAATTTGCATTTCTGTAATGCCTAATGAAGTTTATCACTCTTATGTTTATTAGCAATTTGGATACACTGTTTTGAGAAGTACTTTTACAATTTTTTACCATTTTTTTAATGGATTGTCTATATTTCCCTTATTGCTTCATAGGGTTATTTTCAAAATCTGCATATGAATTCTTCATTGGGTGTATGTATTATAAGTATCCTCCTACTTATATTCTATACCTTATATTTGCATTTTTTAATGGTGTTTTATTGGAGAAGAAAAGTTTTTAATTTTGATATGGTCAATTTTTTTTTCTTTTTCATTAAACTACACTTTATCTTTACCTATTTCAAGAACATAGAGATGTTCTATTTTTTTCTAAGTGCTTAATTGTTTACTTTCACATTATATCTGCAATCCGTTTGAAAATAAATGTTGTGTATGCTGTGAGTAGAGATCAAGATTTACTTTGTTTATTGGGTTGTCAGAAAAGTCATGACATATTTTGTCTATGTTTTTCAAAGGTCATTTATTTATATAAAGAACAAAGATCAATCAATGGTATATTGCCCATTTTGTTCAATAACCTTTCGCCATCTTTCAGTGAGCTTCATAATTCCTCATTCATAGAAGGAGCTGTCTTTATTTTTGAAAAACTGAAAAAAGGTGCTGATTTACAGCCTCATCTGAATAGAACATTATACCATGCAAAGAGATTTGAAGAGAGTAAAACAAGTGGAAGTCTGATGGCACAAGGTCAGGCGAGTATGGTGGGTGTGGCAACACATCCCAT
>NW_017731881.1:1063262-1085820 GCF_001890085.2 Hipposideros armiger | reverse complement strand
TCCAATGAACTTCTTTGAGTTCATGAGGAACCCAAATATCGAGATTGCTTACATATCCCAGCTTCTTCAGGTGGCTGTGAACACTTGAATGATGGATGTTCAATGTTCCTGCAATCTCTCATGTCGCATAACGTGGGTTTGACTCGATCAATGCCATTATTTTGTCATCAACTCAGTGGGCCTCCCTGACTGAGGAGCATCATTGAGATCAAAATGAGCAGCACGGAATTTCGTGAACCATTGTTGTCACTGACATTCTTGTAGAGCATTGTCACCCTAAACTTTATGCAACTTCTCACAAGCTTGCACATTCTTCGCTTTATGGAAGTAAAACAGTAAAATATGGCAAAAATGCACAGTTTGGTCTACCATCTTCAACTTGTTGTGAAATCTCCAAAACTCAACCAAATCACTCAATTTTTTTTTTAGAATGAAGCTAGAGCTGTCAGCTGTCAATGACATAGCAATAACATAGATGCAAATGACTCTAGTACTTCCAAAAATGAACTAGTGCCATCTGTCACAAACATGCGTCATGACTTTTCCAACAACCCAATATGTGAGTATACAACAATACCAGAGCCCTTTATTGAACAGAAAACCCTTTTTGTACTCAGTAATGTCAGATTGGACATAAATCAGATTACATTATTTATATATCTGGACTGTATTCTGTTGTATTGGTCTATTGGTCTGCCTTTAATTCACAACACACTGTTTTAATTGAAATAGCTATATATAATAATAGGTCTGAATAGTTGGTGTTATGAATATTCCAGACTGTTCTCTTTCTCAAGATCTGCCGTAGTTTTTTTTTTTTTTACTCTTTGAATTCCTATATGTTTCAGAATCAGCTTATAAATTTTAGATAGATAGATAGATAGATAGATAGATAGATAGATAGATAGATAGATAGAGACAGAGAGATGATAAAGAGATAGATAAAACCTCTGTTGGGATTTTCATTGTGTTCGAGATAAATCTACAGTTTATTTTGGAGAGGATTGTTTCTTTTTATAATTCCAAGGCTTATACAATATAAGCTTATTATATGTATTCATTTACTTTTTAAAAAATTTGTCACAATAAGATTTTACAGATTCTCTTATACTTTTGTGAATTTTTGTTGAATTTAATTCTAAGATTTTGTTTTTGTTTTTGTTTTGTAAGTAAAAACACCTCACAACTCTATTGAGGTAAATTTGCATAGAAAAAATTACATCAATTTTAAGGATATACCCTAATGTGTCTCAACAAATCTTATGCACCCATGTAACCACCATTACAACAGCATTGAACAAACAAGGTTATCTTATACCCCTTCCCAGTCAATCTTCAACCCTACTCCTATACCCAGGATAAGGATTCATCTGCTTTTTCGTCACTATAGATTAGACTAGTTTTCTTAAGACTTTCATATAAATGAAATCAGACTGTATGTATTTATATGTGTCTGGCTTCTTTTGTTTAGCATTTTTCAAGTTCATGCATGTATCAGTAGTCCATTTTATATTTTTGCAGTTGTATTGCTTTGAATGTATATATCGGAATGTGTTTCTCTATTCACCTGGTGATGATGTTGTGTCCAATGTTGGTTCTTATGAATAAAGCTGCTATGAATACCCAAGTATATATCTTTTTATGTATATAAATACTATGAGTGGAGTGGCTGAGTCCTATGATAAATGTATTTTATCTTTATATGAAACTGACACTTTTTTATGTAGCTATACCATTTTGTGCCCTTTTACATTTCCAGTAGTAGATGAGAATCTCTGTTTCTCCACACCCTCACCAACATTTCACATGAGCAATCTCTAATTGTAGTTATTCTACTAGGTGTGTAGTGGTATCTCATTCTGGTTGTAAGTTACATTGCTCTGCTAACTAATGAGATTGAGCATGTATTAATGTGCCTATTAACCATTTGTGTAACTTTGTAGTGTTTTTATTCAAAAAATTTTCCCGATTTTTTTTGGGGGGGCTACCTTCTATTTATTAAAATGCATAAATTATACATATATATTCATAATTTATGTTATATATATAAATGTATATATATATATGTTTTGAATATATTTCTCAAAAACTATGGCTTACCTTTTTATTTTCTACGTATTAATTTATTTTAATTTTTAAAAGATTTTTATTGAAAACATAGTAAACGGGGAGAAGGGTGGTAGATGAGAGTAAATGGGATCAAATATATGGTGATGGAAGAACTGAGTCTGGGAGGTGAACACACAATGTGACATACAGATTATGTATTACAGAATTGTACACCTGAAATCTAAGTAATTTTACTAACCATTATCACTCCAATAAACTTAATTTAAAAATAAATAAATAAACAAATAAATAAATAAAGCTAACATACAATATTATATTTGTTTCAGGTATACACCATAGTTATTCAAGATTTATATACCCCAAAATGTGATCACCATAATAAGTCCAGCAACCATTTGACTTCATACTATACTATCACAATATTATTGACTATATTCCCCAAGCTGTACATTATATACCATGACTTATTTGTTTTATACCTGAAAATGTGGACCTCTTATTCTTCTTCACCGTTTTCCTCCTTTATATATTTTTCAATTATAGTTGGCACTTATTTTATCTTATATTAATTTCAGGTGTACAGAGTAGTGATTATACATTTAAATCATTTAAGAAGTGATCCCGCTGATTTGTCTAGGACTCACCTGCCACTTTACATAGTTATTGCCATATCATTGGCTATATTCCCTGTGCTTTACTTTACATCCTCATGACTATTTTGTAACTACCAATTTGTCCTTTTTTCATTATTATTCATTAGTTTCAGGTGTGCAAAACAACGTAATAGACATTTACACCCCTCACAAAGTGATAACCCCCCTCTGTGTTGAGAAATCAGCTGACAATCTTATGGCAGCTCCCTTGTAAGTTACTACTTACCTTTCTCTTGCTGTTTTTAGGGTTTTCTCTGTCTTTAGCTTTTGCCATTTTAATTATAATGTATCTTGGTGTGGGCCTGTTTGGGTTCATCTTTTTTGGGACTCTCTGTGCTTCCTGGGATTGTATGTTTATTTTTTTCAACAGGTTAGAAAAGTTTTCAGTCAGTATTTCTTGAAATAGGTTCTTAATTCCTGGCTTTCTCTCTTCTGCTTCTGGTACCCCTATGATGTGAATGTTGTTATGCTTGATGTTGTCCCAGAGGCCTCTTAACCTATTCTCATTTTTTTGGATTTGTGTGTGTGTGTGTGTGTGTGTGTGTGTGTGTCTGTGTCCCAATTGGGTGTTTTCTGCTACCTTATTTTCCAAATCACTGATTCGATCCTCTACTTCATCTAATCTGCTATTGATTCCTTCTAGTGCATTCTTCATTTCAGTTTTTGTATTCTTCACTTCTGACTGGTTCTTTTTCATGGTTTCTATGTCCTTTTTTATGCTTGCTATCTATTTGTTGAAGTTCTCACTAAGTTCCTTGAGCATCCTGATAACCATTGTTTTGAACTTTGTCTCTGGTAGGTTGCTTGTCCCCATTTCATTTAGTTCTTTCTCTGGAGTTTTCTCCTGTTCTTTCTTTTGGGACTTACCCCCCGCCCCCACCCCACCCCTCATTTTCGCTGCCTGTCTGTTTGTTTCTATGTATCAGGTAGATCTGCCATGTCTTTCAGTCTTGACCAGGTGGCCTTATGTAGTAGCTGCCCTGTGGGGCCCGGCATAGCCTCCCTGGTCACCTGCTCTGGGTGCTCCGGGAGTGTCCATTGTGTGTGCTGTCCTGTTGTAGTTGAGCTTGATTGTTATAGGCATGTCAGCCCTCAAGTTGACTGGCTATGAGGTTTGGCCACATCCACAGCTTATAGGCTGCTGTGCAGGAAGCTTACCCAACTGCTAGCTCACCCTAGCAGGTTCTGGTAACTGTTGAGACCACCCTTTGTGTGTGCCATTTGTGGGGCTAATTGGGTAGTGCTCTGCTGTTGTCTGAAGCCAACCTCCAAGTATGTCCATTTGGGGGCCTTTTGGGATGGGCTCTGGTGCAGACCCAGGTCACTCACTGCCTGTGGTTGGCTAGAAACTACCTGATAGGAGCTACAAAGCAATCTGTGGTTGTTTCCTGCCTGTGCGAAACCTGGAGGTACGTGGGAGAGGCCACAGTGTGAACCGAGGATGCCTGCCACGAGTATTGGGCCTGGGGTAGCTCTGCAAAAAGCCAGGATACCCTGAGGCATGCTGCCGCCTTCTGAGTCCCTTAAGATGTAGCCACTGATAAAGCCTCATGCAGTGGTACTCAAGTTGGATGAGGCAGGGTCTCAGGGAGTCACTAGACTGGGAAGCATTATGGTCACCAAGTTAATGTAAATTCTGGTTTGGTGCCAGTGCTGAGCCTGGAACTACTCCACAAAATTCTCAGAACACACAGAGACCTGTTGCCTCCCGTCCACTGGGGACCTGCCAGACTCTGATATTTTTCCAAGAAAGAGTGTAATTCAGGTAGGGCTGAATGCTTGCAGAGAAAGTGTCTCTGGCATTAGGGGAGTTGGGTGAGGCAGGGTCCCAATGAGTCAGCAGAACAGAGCAGTGGAGCTCACCAAGCCAATCAGATTCAGATTTGTCCTGTGGGGGGCGGGCTCAACCCTGGAAAGATGGCTCCTGCCTGCCAGCTGTGTGCAAGGGGAACCTTTCAGAGGGAGAATGCTGACTGTCCTCCAGTCCTACCCCCAAAGCTACACACCTCAGTCTGCTGTACCTTATGTCTCCGACACCTTCCAAGTCACCGTCCCTCTGCTGGAGCCCAAGGTGGGTGCTTACGAGTGAGTGCGTCTGTGTGCCGGCCGCTTAAGAGGATATCTGGGTTTCCTGCAGCCTTCCATCCCACTCGGATAGTCAGAGCCCTCGCTGTTTTTCACAGCCTGATGTTGTGGGAGCTCCTTTTTCCCCCCCGGGCACCAGTAGCCCAAGCTGGGGAGCCTGGTGTAGGGGGCTGGGGTTCTTCGCTCCTCCCTGGGGAACCTCCATGGCGGAGATATCCCTCCTGATTCTCAACTGCCACACTGAAGTTTGGGGCCTGTTCCGCATCTCCACCCCTCCTACCAGTATCGTTGTGGCTACTTTTTTATTTTTTCAGTCAGAGGATTCATGTTCAGCTAGACTTCAAATGATTCTCCAGGGTGATTATTTTATAATTTAGTTGTAATTTTATTGTGCTCACAGAAGGACGCAGGCACAGTGCTTATGTCCTCTACCATCTTGGCTCTCTCCTGTTCTTATTTCTTATTGGTGGGAAAGTATGATTCAAGGTTGCTTTCCTAGCGGCAGGTTTTTACTATGTGACTACTGACCACAGTGGTTTTAACTTAAATACTTTTACTTCTTTTTCTTGCCTGTTGCACTAACCAGTAACACTAGTATGTTGCAGCTTTTTTTGTTTGCAGTGTAAATCTCTCCAACATTCTGGCTAAAAATTCTAGCCAGTGTTTCCCCCATCTACCCAATTTCTGTCTATTCCAAGCAATAAGAATGTTGAGCTGTATTTGGGTTTCTGTCATTTACCTGTAGCCCAGAAACTCAGCAAACTAGTGCATTTATTGCTAAGAGCGCATTTTCTTTGTTTGTTCCTGCTTAGGGATCATAGTTCTGCTCTGCTAGTTGTCTAGTGTCTATAAACTATTGTTTCATAGATTTTTCTTAGTTTTTCAAAGTATTTTTAGGTGGTAGGGTATATCCAGTCCCTGTTACTCTAAATGACCTGAAGCAAAATTCTTTTTGAAATTAAAGTATTTCCTAAAAACGGCATATACTTAGATCTATTATATTCATTTCTGCTTTTTAATAAGACTCTAGTATATTTACATTTAGTGTAGTGTAAAGGTTTATATGATTAAGCCTAAGTCTACTCTCTAGCTATTTAGTTTTTATTTAATTTCCGTTTCTCTCTTCTTTTAACATCATTTCCTGTCTTCTTGATATTCCATGCCTTGGTATACCATTCCTTTTCCTCTATTGCCTTTAGCCATACCTTTCATATTTGGTATTTTGTTGTTAACATACAGTTATTATTAGGATCAAAATATACTTCCTTAATTTATCACTGCCTATGTTGAATTATTATTACAGGACTACACATGTAAGGAAGTTGCAAAATTATAATTCAGTTTTACCATCTTTTGTGTTTTAATTCTACATATGTTATGAACACCACACTGTCTGATTTTTTTTCTATTGTCAATTGACTTAAAATATTTAAAAACACTTGAATGGTTTGTAATTACAATTATAATAGAAGGAAATGCTAAGTTGCAGTTACAAGTTAGTACAAAAGGATATAATTTTTTTTTTTTTTTAAGATTTTATTGGGTAATTGGGGGAAGGGAACAGCGCTGGGGAATCAGGGGAAGGGGAACAGACAAGTTGCTGTCCTTTTGTTCTTCAGTCTAGTTGTGGAGGACATTGCTTCACTGGCCCATGTTGGTATCAAGCAGATCGGTGGCCAGCCTCTAGCCGGCCGCTCACAGTGGCTCTTGGCAGCTCACATCAGCTGCCGGCTGCTCACGCTGGCTACCGGTCACACACGGTAACTTATGGTAGCCCACTGCAGCCCCACTGCAGCCTACGCCGCCACCGGCAACTCATGGCAACCCAGCTCTAGTTTGAGCTGCTGCTCCCCATCTTAGCTGTAGAGGGCAGTGTCACTGGCCTTCATGTGAGATCGGAACCAGGGCCCTACTACTCAGAGCTGGTGTTCCAAGCCAGATCTTAACCAACGCGCCACTCAGCCGGTCCAAGGATATAAGGATCCACATTATGGACCCACTAATTCTATCCAAGGGCTGTTTGGGGGTCCATAGACCCCAGTTAAAAAAATCTCTGAATTAGATGTTCTCTAAACTCCCTTCTAATTAAAAATGGTGTGATCTAGAAGTGACTTCTGGCTTAATCTGTGTATAATGGATAAATTAACATCTCTGATCAGATTTGTTCGATCTGTGATTGGGAGTTATCATAAAATCTACCTCTCAATGGTTTTGTGAGGAAAGGTGGAGAGGGCAAATGATAGGTGCTCTGTAAAACTGTAAAGCTCCTTTCATAAATCTCAGTTATTATCAGGGAAAGCTAAGAGTCAATAGAGTCATCTTTCTCCCATCCCCCACACACTCATCCCCCAGGTCTCAATGTTCATTCTGAATTTCTTCTAAGAGCTTTGTGAACTATGGGGACAAAAGACTGGATACTTTTTGTTAAATAATTCCATATTCTCAGGGAGTGAGAAAAATGTGCAAAAGTGGTAAAAAAATACAAACTTCCAGCTATAAAATAAATAAGTTCCAGGGATATAATGTACAGCATGATGACTATATTTGACAATACTGTATTGCATATTTGAAAGTTGGTGAGAGTAGATCTTAAAAGTTTTTTTTTAAAATGTGTTTAAGAAAATGAAAATTGTCTTTCATATTTACCCACATAGTGACAATTTTCCAGCAATCTTCATTTTTTCCTATAGACCCTTAATTCTATTAGCTTAGAATTCCTTTCAGACCCCCCAAAATCTTTCTTTAGCATTTCTTATTGTATTAATCTATTAATGATAAATTTCCTCAACTTTCATTTATGTAAAAATACTCTTATTTTGACTTCATTTTTTAAAGATATTTTTGCGAGATATAGAATTTTAGATTTACATATTTTTTTTCTAAATTCTGCATTTTTCAAGATAAGACTATTGCTTTTTAGCCCCCATTATTTCTGAGGATACATTAATTATTATTTTTTCCCTCTTATTGTAATGTACCTATTTTCTTCTAGTTGTGTTTAAAATTTTCTCTTTATCTTTAATTTTTAGCATTTAGACTTGATATGCAAAGGTTTGCTGAATCTCCTGGGTATTTGAGTTGATTATTTTTATTTATTTAGAAATAATTTTGGACAATATTTTTTCAAATTATCTTTTCTGCCTCTTCCTCTCCTTACTTTCTGAGGCTATAATTACAATATACTAGATAGAATAATTTCGTTTCACAGGTTTTTGAGACTGTGATAATCTGTTAATCTCAGCCAGTGATTCAGATAGTTTTTTTTATTTCTGTGATTTCCCATTGCATCCTAAAGTTGACCTATTACTCCATCTATTGTGTGTGTGTTACATATTGTAACAAATGTATACTAAATATTAGAGTCAATGTATGCTAATTTCAACATCTATTTTGTCTGTGAGTCTATTTCTATTAATCAATTTTTCTCTTTTAACTATTGATCAAATTTTGTTTCTTCACCTATTTACTACTTCTTTTTATTTTACCTTTCACATCAAGGATGCTATTTTGAAGGGACTGTAGACTATGGTTTTGTTTGTTTGTTTGTTTCCATCTGAAGTGCATTGAGTTTGTTTACTAGTAAGATAAAGTGGCAGAGAATCTCAATCCTATGGAATCTTCATTTTAGTTTTTGTTAAGATGTATAATTTTTAAATTTTCCCCTTAAACCTAGGACAAATCCCTAAGTCTTTATATATAATATTTACTTCTAAATCATGAAAGTCCAAGCTGTTTACCAAACGCTTCTAATTTGACAAAACTCGAACTTCACACTTGTCTTCTTTCATTGAGCACCTGCTGAAATCTCAGATCAGGTATTTCCATCTTCCAGGTATTGTTTACCTTGAGATAATTGGAGTCTCTTCTAGTATGTGCAGAATTCAGGTGTCATCCAAGCATTTAGGAAGAATTTATATGCTGATTTTGGGACGCCCCTCCACTTGTTGCTACCTTCAGTTCTCTTTTTTGACTCTTCAGTTCCTAGTATTTTCTCCATCAGTTTTCAGGCCTTTTATCCTTACTTTCTGTATTCCCTGTTTCAGAGTATAATCTACTCTTTCTATTTTTGAATTGTCTTGTCATAGTTGGGCTGCCTTCTGAACTGTTACTTTTTTTTAGTCTCCAATTGAATCCCCAAAATTTTGTGGGATTTTCAGATGGTTCTATTGGTTTCTGATATTTATTTCTCCAGTTTCATATAAATTGAAACTTATAGAATTTGCTGTCTCCTCATTATGTTGTGGGCCTGAGTAATAGGTTTTGTATTCTCTCCTTATTGATTAATATGTGTTATTGGAGGATGTGTGGAGAGATTAAAATAGAAGTGGCTGGTTTTATGCTACATAAACATAGAATTACATTTAGAAAATACTTGAATGTCCAAAAGTGAATAGAAAAACAGAAACCATTATCTTCCTAAGATATTGTCCAATAATAGGGAAAGGATTTTTGATTGAAAGCAGTTTTGGCAAATATTAATAACTATTTCCTGCCTAGACACTATGTCCAGTCAATTTAATAAAGTAATTACAGATGGATAACATGAATTCATTGTTAAGCTAGAACTCCAGGAAATTAGAAGAAGCATAAAACATGGCTCCCCCTTGAAGAAAATTACAGATTAGTCTGGGAGATAAGATATTCATACAAAGGTAAGTATTAATATGAGTTAATAATACAATTTTGAGAGGCAATATGACTAAGGGGAAAATAAGTAGAACTGATAGAAGTTCTACATTTACAGAAGATCCTGTGAACTGACTCAAGTGGAAATTTTCTATCATACTGTCTGTAGTCAAGACTCTGTTCACCAGTTCTGGAACTATTTAGAAATATATATTATATAATTTATTAGTGATTTCTCCAAGTATTTCAGTCTAAGAGGCCTCATAACCATTTAGCCATTGCCAAAGATTCCTATGGTGATATTATTCTTGTAATCACTGTAGAAACTCAGGAGTCTATTCTAATTTCATCATCTCTTACCATCATCTCTTAGCACAGAGAAGAGCTGCTACAGTTCTTCCCAAAGTTGCTCTTGCTCCTTTCACCAAATATTTTTCAACATCTTGGTGAAGAGAATATCATCTTGGTCTTCTGCAGAGAAAAAGTAAAGGGATAAGGATTAGGTCACAGCCACAGCTCATAAATTCATTCCAGCATTCCTATCCTTAAAAAATGTTTAGGGGACCGGCCGAGTGGCTCAGTTGGTTAAGAGCTCGCTTAAGAGATTGAGCTCTGAGCAACAGCGGTTCGATGCCCGGCTGAGCTGAGCAGCTGCTGAGCTGCCAACAGGTAGCAGGATGGCTCAGCTAAAAAAAAAAAAAGTTTAGGTTTGGGGTAGGGGGAGGACAAAGAATTATAGTTACCTATCTGATTCCAGGCAGGTAACTAGAATTCCCTTCCCCTTTATAGGCAGAAATTCTATTGTATTTCTGCTAACAATAAAGTTCAATGAAAAAAAGGGAAGACTATATGTATTGTCAGCTTCATTAGAGCTCAATGTGGCCAAGAAGATATAGGCAATAGTCATTGGGTAGGCTTATTAAGAGAGCTCTTGAAAGATAACTGACTTATATGTCAACCTTTCAGCTATTTATCCTATGATCATTGGATACAGAGTTCAGAGAGGTCAGTCAAAACTTTGGAGAGAATTTATATGCTGATCTTGGGACTTATCTTTATTGTAGCTACCCTCAATTATCCTCCTTTTAACGCTTCAGTAACCAATACTCTTATTCATCAATTTTTATATCTACTTTCCCTATCACAGTTTTCCTATCCATTATGTAATCCTCTCTTTCAATTGCTGAATGATCTTGTTTTGCCATGGTTAAATTACTTTCTGAATTTCTATTTTCCTTATAACCTCCAACAGAATCTTTAATCCTTTGTAGGGTCACCATATTGCTTTTCTTTTCTTCTTTCTTTCAGCCTGGGATATCCTGTGTCCATCTTAGACTAAGGATCCAAGATGGCTCCTCATCTAGTTGGTGTCTTGGTGGGAAGACTAGAAAGCCGAGCTCATCTGGGACTTCTCCATTTACTCTTAGGGTCTCTTCTACAACATCTTTCTGGATGAGTTGTCAGACTTGTTATATGGTGACTCAGAGGTCTAAGAGGGAATGTTCTAAAAGGTCCAGGTAGAAGCCGCAAGACTTATTATGATCTAGTCTTAGAATTTCAGAGAGTAACTTTTTACTGTATTCTATTGGTTAATAAGTTCATGAAGCCAGTGAAGACTCAAGAGGAGAGGGATTAGCCTCCACACTTTAGTTGGAGAAGTAGCAAAGAATTTGCAGCCATCTTTAATCTACCATAGGTTGTTTTCCTTATCTTCAGAAATCCTATGGAGTGAAAATGATCTGCATACCATAGATGGATATGGAAATTAACTTAGAGACAGGTGAAATTGGTTAATTGTCATCCAAAGGTGAAAGAGGTCTAAATATAAAAAGGAGAACAAAACAAGAATTTAAACTCCCAGCCAACATTATTGTTGAGGCAGTGTGGACCTGGGAAGGACAGACAAGTTTTTAAATACCTAACAGAGACCCCAGAACTCATGTTATTTAAGGATCTTAAAAATAAGCACTTCATATCCAAACTAAGAATAATAAGGTATGTCAGAAGTTCCCCCAAATCTATAAACAGAAGTTCTTCAGTTTAATCACACTGTGGTCACCAGGGACCACAGAACCTCTATTCATACAGCATTGACCAACTGGTGCTTAGACACCCAAGCCCTGTTCACCATACACAGGACCTGGCTATTCTCCTACCAAAGCTCACATAGACATTTCAGCACAGACCTGATTTGAAATTTTTTTCTGCTCAGGGAACCCTAATTAAGTAGATCTCTCACACTATATTTACTCACCCCTTCATAGTATCTCAGTTCTTTCTTTGGAGAGGAGAGGCATAAAAACAATTGGAAAAAGAAAAACAGAATAGTAAACATTTCTTTCATTTGTTAGTTTTTTACTACCTTTCTTCACTTTTGAGAAAGACACTATCTACATAAGAACAATAAAATATTGGCCCACCATCTGAGAAAATTGTTTTCCTGGGTATTTATGAAAATGACCCACATGCCCTCTCTTGAGCCCCACTATCACAAACCAAATGTTTATGAGACTGTAGTTGGCAGAATAACCCATAACCCGTGGCTATGTAATATTAATCTATGAATAAGCACAACACGATGCTCAGGAACCACAATAATGTCCTTTACTGACAGTATTGTTTGATCAAATACATGAAGCATGATTCATTTAATCTCCTTAATATAAGGGATTTCAGCTCACATTCCTTCATTAGATTTTTAAAATATTCTCTGTAACAATATATTTTACTCTGCCTGAGGAATCAACCTCTAATTATTCTTTTTCCTCCATGGTAAATAAATACCTTAAAAATTGAAAAAAAAATCAATGCTCAAAATATTTTTAAAACTGATATGTTGAGCTTGTTTTGTAATGTTTTTATTAAAAAATATTTTCATTTGAATTCCATTATTCCTTCAAGGAATTGGCTTTAATTGATCTACTTTTAATGGTTTCTCACATGATGCATGTCATTGGTTTATATTAACATTCTGTCATCAGCTAAATAAATAGCTTCTCCTCGGTACAGTTAGTTTCTCCACAGTTAAAATCACATCCATAAATGCACCTTTTTCGTAGTTTAGAATTAGGCTCTTAAAAAAAATACTCAAATGTAAGAAAAAGAAATGGAAATTTATGGGACATTTATCAACAGCCCAGAATTTTACAAACAAAAAAAAATCCATTATAAGAAAATTGATTATTTCTTAGACTTGGCTATATGTCCTTCAGCTGACCTGGACAACAGTTATGGAAGCTGTCCATTCACAACTTGTTTTCATTACTTTCATTATTCAAGGGATAAATATTACTAGATTGTCATTAGGAAGAAGCCTTTGACCCTTTAGTCACCACAAGCTTTGCCAACTGAGAAATTATTGTAATATATTAGAATAATGACATACAGAGGAAAGAGTTAAAAATATTGCAGACTCTGAAATTTCTCTTAAAACATTTAAAAAGTATATTAAGAGGTCTAATAGCTCTAAAAGCATTTTTACTTCATCCATAAGCAGGTATGTATCCCTTCGCTTTCTCTCTGTTCAGATAAAATAAGCATAAATCTCATTTGCAAAAAGTACAAAAAGTGTCTTAATGAAATAAAAGGAATCTATCCGAGAAGACGATTTACAGGTATACAGTTTAGTTACAGATTTCGGCTTGGTCTCACTTGCACAGATATGGCTTCTCATTTCAACATCTTTTCTTACATGCTAACTAGACAATTCATTCAGTTCCTCGATACATGCTATGGGAGGCTTATTATTGAGAAGGTTGTCCATATACTTAATGATATGGCAGTGAACAAGACAGTCTATGTGCTCATGGAACTCGCATGTCTTAAAGAAAAGAAAACATTCTCCCAAAGTACCAGATACTCTAAATTTGACTTCTCATCTTCAGATTCCACACCCATCACCCACTGATCCTGAATTCAGGTCATCTCCCATTAACTGCTGTTTGTTTGTTTTTTCTTTAAAGGTTAGGTCTCTCCTGAACCTCAGTTACTTCATGTTCCTCATCTTTGACCAGACTATAGTTTTCACTATACACACTCCACTTGTCTATTCTCTGGTTCGTACGTTCTTCTTCCCAGCTATCTTTAAGGTCAAATTGTGGGTTCAAGCTAGCTATTAATGTCATTTAGGTATCAGTTTAAATGTGGTTTTCTTCCTCACTCTTTCAGTCTAAATTAGGTGGTCCTCCTATATTTTTCAATGCCATAGCACCTAATGCATATGTCTTACATCATCGGTTTATAATGATTGTATTCCTAACAGAACTCCTGAGGCAAACATATGTTTTGGTATATGACAAAAGGAACACAGCAACATACATATAATATGAAAATGGGGTTTGCTTCCATTCATCATCTTAAAATCATGAGTTTTGTGATTGACCAATTAAATAACCAAAAGGCTGATAGCTCAAAACAAGGAATACAACAGGGTATAATTTATGAATGGCTCATGTGTAGATTGTATGTATATAGACTTGAACAAATAACAACCCCCCACCTCCCACCTCCACCCCCTCCAAAATAAAATACAATAAAGAGTAAAAAGTCTCGACTCCTGAGAGACAACTTTCAACGTAGTAGTTCTATATGACAGAGATTAAAAAAGGGATAAGGACAAACGTAATGCCGTCGCTCTATTGGAAATGTAATTTCACAACTAAGCTGGCTAGTTGTAGTATGCTCCGTCCCCTCGTATGTTTTTAATGTTATGATGCATCACACTCAATCAGGTATCTTCAGAAAAAAATTGATTAATTACAGCTTACAGCGACAGACATAGCAGTGGCTGCCACTCTACTAGGTTTTGCTAAGTTGACGTGTGTCTAGGATTCTGCCTGACAGCTGTCGGCCACACAGGGGCTTTAGGTGGTAAAAGACAGTTTCTACCTAAAAATAAATTACAGTTTCTTCAAAAGTACTAAAGACAAAAAAGTAACTTGGACTGAGGAATATTTTTCAAAAGCTTTTAAGTTCATTTATCCCAGAGGATTTTACTAGTTTTCCCAGAAGACAATGATGGCTTCATCTTATAAAATCTAGCAGCAATTATCCCTGTCAATATTATAATCAACTAGTCGATATTGAGTACTTTTGTGAAGCAAGAACTACAAACAAATTATTCTTGAAAACATTAGGTGAATTGTTAATTCATTTTCATTGAAAAAAAAAGAATTTACAGTGTGGACGTCTATATCTATCAATTTTCTTAGTTACAGTTGAATGTGTGATAATCAAGACTGACTACATAATTTGCAGGGTCTAGTGCAAAACCAGGGTGGGGTGTCTTGTTCAAAAGTATTACAACTTTCAAGGCAGTGACAGTCGACCATTAAACCAAATATAGGGCACTATGTGATTGCACAGATTGCATGCCCTGGCTATAATTCAAGTTTTTATTTCAAGTACCTTGCTATATACATATAATTGGAAATAAAAAGCTTTCGTCGTCTAAAAGGATAGGCCCAGCTACTGACATTTGCACACAAAGAAACTGAAAAGCATGGTGTGTCTAGCTAAAACTTCAGCAGGAATACTCAGGCAATAATAACCTAAGTGTCCTAACTCTAGTCTAGCTCTCTGTTTTCTTTATCAGATTTCCTCTTCAAATCGAACTCCAATTTCAACAAATGGCAAAGACATTTATGACCAATATACCCTGCTTCCCGGAAAACATCACCTCTGGAGTCGATTCTTAAAATTTAATTGTATGAGACAAACAACTGTTGCTTTTGAGAATTACTTTTTTGCCCCATTCAGAGTCCAAAACATTGCAGATTGGGGAAATGAGAAAACTCATAAAGCAGCAGCCCTTTTCTATCCAGGGCAGCAGAGAGATACAATTAATAAAAATGGAGAGACTCGACAGCCTAGCAGCACCCAAAGTAATAACTCCTTTTATGAATATGAGATATAGGTCCCAGGGCATCTTGAGGCAGGTTTCTGCTCTATTGATTACATTGTCAGACAACACATTTCATATCACTGAACACGTCCTATTTCAGGAGATGTGGAAAGGGACGCTGGAGGAAACATAAATGTCAAAGGAAATAGGAATGCCTGTGAACCTCAACACATGTTTCTTAGAGCAATAAAGATGATCTGGCTTGAGAAGCCAGTCCCAGCAGTGATCGGAAATTAGAAAAGCATCCGTACTTTGCCGTTGGACCTGTTCCAAGTATGGACAAGGTGGCATGGAAGTTCAAGCAATTGCAAAGGATTCATTTCCTGGGACTACCATAAGGCCATCAACTGCTCGTTCTTGCTTTCATGCATTTGGCAATTTGTTATTTATACCAGGTCAATACTTATCCACAGGGACTTTTATCATCAAAGTCATTCAGTTCATTGTATGCAGGTACAAATTCAATGTAATTGTCATTTTATTCTGTGCCTTATCTTCACAAGTTTTGTCTCCCCTTAATCTTACCAGCAAGTTAAAGCTGCTAGTCAACAGGTTTCATCAGATATTTATTAAAAAGGGGAGGGTCCTTGGCATGTCAACAGCATTCTTTCCAATGATTCTCCTAAATGGTTGTCCTTTTAAGCTGGTGAAGAGAAAGTTCCCAGATTCTTTATACTCTCTTTCTAATGCCCTTAACCTAGCTCTCACTCATGCAGTTTTCACAGCCTCCAGCTGGGCCCTCCATCCTTTGAACAGAAAGGCAGGAAGGGCATTTGTTGGGGCACAGACGTTTCTAACCAAGAAAAGTCTTTCCACATGGAAACATTCCTTTGTCATTTACAGATCCTATTAGTTTGACTAAGTCCCTTTCAGTGAACCATAAAATGTATTGAACACCTATTAGCTACTTTATGTACATAATGTCTAGCTGTTTATAAACCCTACACATGGAAATGTCATTCACACTTCAAAAGGTAAATGGGGATGGAGATAGGTTTTAAACATAAAGATGTGAAGCAAAAGATATAGTTTGCAGCTGTGTGGGGTGGGGGACGACCACATAAATTGGCAGTATCCAATTTCAAGAGATGGGTGAAATTGCAGTTGGGAGTCTCCTTAAGCATGGCGATTTAGAGAGTAAAACAGTTTCATTTTTTTTTTCCTGTTGAATTAGATTAGGCCAAACATGTGGTCTCCTCTATAAAACCTCTCTTGACGAGTAACCTACCCTGTAAATAAGTCTATTACAGGACAAGTATTACTCCATCGTTTCAATTTCTTTTCATATCTATCTCTCTCTGTTAGGTTGCATACCTTTTGTAGGAAAAACATGTTAACTGTTGTTTTACCCCAAAACCTAGCATATTGTATGGCAAATCCAATCCATAACAACAACAGCAATCTTAATAATGTATTAAGCTCTTATATCATATTAGGCATTGTGTCAAATTCTTGGTGTTCATAAGTTGATCTTCATAATAACCTAATGACTTTAATACTTATTATTGTTTCCATTTGACTAATAAGAAAACTGAGGCTTACAGTAATAACACACTAAATTTAGGCTCTGTGTTCAGGGGTGGATCAGCCACCAGAAGCCCCTTCCTAGTTAAAAGGCCCCGTTTAGCTTTCCTTTCATTCCAGTGGCAGCATCTGAATACCAAGATGTACACAAAGGAACGACTCGGGCTCCTGTGCAGATCCCCAGAAAGAATGCTGAGGGTGAGGTACACGCCAGCAGCTCACATAACGTGTGCTCAGCTGCAACAACAGCCTCTCTGACCGCTATGAGAGCTGGCGGCAAGTAATTCTTCATTCTGTCTTAAAAGCAACACACCCAGACCACAAGTTATTCCTCTACAGGCCTTATTGAACTTGTTTTCTCATGTGTCCAAGAACAGAGAAGGTATAAATGTGTGTTTCTATCTTTGTGTCTTGCTTCCCTTAGATTGCTACCATATACACTGTATAGAACCATAGCTGAGCCTATTTTGTCATCCTGAAGTCCTTTAGTTTTAAACATTTCTCTTTGAATTGTCACTTTAGTGAAAAGGGGACCAATCAACCAGTGGATGTGTGGCTCGCTTTTGTTACGCTTACTTCCATAGTAACTATTGTGTTATTTTCTCATCCTCATTTTATACTTCCACCCAAAGAAGAGGAACATGCTGCCTTTACTGTTCCTTTTTCTCTCTACCTGGGTATTACTACCTCCCCAAAATGAGCAGAAGCTGAAGTGACTGGTCTGAGCTAAGCGTTGACTGTAATGTAAAAGGCACCCAACCATTAGTGGCGTTTTGCTTCCAGTTCTTTCACGCAAATGCAACGTTCTCTCGCCTGTGTCTGGGATTCATGAGGGAAGCCCAGGGCCAGGCCCACCAGCTTCTTCGCACTTGCAGCTCCATCTCAGATTGGGGAATGCGGGGTGTGAAGGATGCATGCTTCCTATTCTTGTCCCTGTGACGTGTCAGGTTAAACGATTCAGAGTTGGCTCCGCAGACCCCCAAAATGGAAAGGAGTAAGACAGTATAATACTTTGGCTAGCAGACCGATGTTTCCCGAAGGAAAAAAAAAGTGAAGTCCAGAAAAGCAATCGTTTGTATAATATACTTGTATGGCAGCAAGTTGATGTGGCCCTTTATTTCCCATTTAGCTATTGTTTTTTGTTTGTTTTGTTTTTGTTTTGTTGATTGCCATCAACTCTAGAGAGGTGGAATGATGAATGTCGGTATTTCAGCACCAAAACCCCACCTTGCATACTTAACAACTATGCATTTCTTTCCTCTACTTTACAATCCTCCAGAGATAGGGCAAATAAGAGAGCCAACTGGAAAAAAGGGCGGGGAATTGGAGGAGACAGAGGGAAATCTCTGACTTACCCATTGGACCATGATGTTTGCTGGAACCCAGCCACCTGGGCTCCTTCCTTCCCTGGCTGTATGTGGCAGACATCAGTAGTTGTCCAGTATTCATACTCTCATTCACGAGTCTTAGCTGAGCACATGGACTCCATTTCAACAAAAGACTCCATTCCCTTATAGCCAGATGAGTAAGTTCTAAGCAGCAGTGGGATGTGTGGCACTTCTCGACCTTGCTCTTACATGGAACAAACCTGCTCTCTCCTGTCCCTCTCCTCTTTGCCATTGTCTGGCATGTAGGTGGCATGGCAGATGCAGATGCCAGGGACCCAGAAACGTAACTGTATATTGAGGATGGCAGAACCTTCCTAAGCAGCCATGGACTTCTTTTTAATTATTATGTGAAAGAGAAGTAAGCTTCTATAATGCTTAAGCCATTGTGCTTTGAGTCTTGTTACATCAGTTAGACTATACCCCAACTAATACACGGGGGTGGATTCCTCAGAAACCTGGCCTACTCTCTTTCCCAGCATTTCCTTTTCCACACGTCCCCAATTGCACAGCTCCTAGTTCACACCGCAGTTTCCCAGTTGTCTTTGGTCATGATCCATTTCAGAAATCAAGTACCATTTTGTCTCTAGGTACAAAGAGATACGTATTCCTTCCTCTTTACTGACGATCTTCTAAGTTAATGATGTCTTCCTTTCATTTTAAAATCAGAAATAGTCACATTCCTTTCAGTCCTCCTATTTTTAAACCTTACCAAAAATAAATGAAAACTTTTGGATGTTTATGAGTTCACCTTTGCGAATATAAGTACCGTGATGGATGCTGCTTGACTTTGATCCATCAGCAACTTCAACAGGTTTGTTTGTTTTCTATTCCCCTTTGTAGCAGCTGCCTTCACCAGCTTTTCCATACTAAATGCATTTGCTCTTCTGGAACATTTATTACTAAAATGCATAGCAAACATCACTACAAAGATCAGCTCAAAGAAACAAACCCTCAATATAAATTTCCATACATTGCAGAATCTGTGGAAAGTAAGCTGGTTTAATTCAGAGAATCAGGACATTAAATTAGACAGACCTGGGTTCAGATATCATTTGTTATCGGTGAATATTGGTCAAGTTTACCTCTCTAGACCTCAGATCCTCATCTATGAAATAGCATAACAATAGTTGTCGTATGCGATTAAATGAGATAATACATGTAATGTGTAGTTAGTAGAGTGAATGGCACATTGCCAACACATGATAGTCACTCATTCACTGTTAATTTTTCTCCTTGTAGTTAATGTTTTGATTCTTTTCTAAATTCATCTTCACCGTAATTGACAGAGTGTATGTGGAAGCAGTGTCTGAAGCCAAGATATTTGCCTGGTTTAGGGAGAGTGAATGTTTTGTCAAGCCACTGGGGCCTACTCCAAATTCACAAAAACAGCACAAGATGCTTACTGAACTGTAGAACACTAATTATGCACCCTATTTATAATAATCTTACAAAGTCTCATTACCTACAGCAGCAGAATGCATTCATCTCATTTCTGTTTAGGCTAGGAAAATTACAGGAAGGCCTTGTCATTCTTTTTGGACTTTTCTGTATTTGGTGACATTTCCCCAGCTTGCTGGAAAACAGCAGCTGCAATTAATTACTTTTTGAATCGACTAGAGGACAGCTTGTAAGTTTTCTGCTGCCCTCTGTCAATTCTGGCACAATGAATTCTCTTTTAGACTTGCATTTTACAACTTGCGTTTTAAGCATTTCAAAGATTTCATGGCCTGAACAAAAATGGTAGAAGGGGAGACCACTTCGTAGTTAGCATTTTCCCAGAAAATTCAGCACTATAATGATAATCAACTGGGCATCCTAATGTTTGCAATTAACAAATGTTTTTACTTTTTAAAAAGTCTGAACTTTGTAGAAATCTCCTAATTATTGAGTTGACATCATCTTATGCCCTTAAAAGGTTAGTAAAGATCTCTTTGGGCTTGCCTATGCTGCCCTCATCATTTGCCAAAGTTTTAATCATCTGAAAGTGAAATACAATCAACAAGGAAAATCCCAACATGGAAGTTCTTGTTGGTCCCATTTACTCATTAATTGCAAATACCTTCACCTGTTCGAAGGCTGTTTTAAATGAAATGACTTGTTTTTATTTTGTCTTCAAGTTTTCAAGTCATGTGCAGGCACGTACCATAAAACCTTGTATGTTACTGGAGCCCATCTCCATAACTGACATTAGAACAAGGTGAGGGGTCATGAACAACCCCGAGCAGATAAAATGATTCTCTAGTTGATCATTTATAAATGATCTCAGAGGTATTTTTAAATATAGGATTTTATGTAGGAAATCTGATGTTTTTCAAGTTCGCTTTAAACATAATGATGATGTTACCTATGTAAGAAGACAGCATTTGAGATGAGGTCACTTTCGCTAATCTGCACCCTTGCTCAGCACCTGCCTTGTACCTGCTCTACATAAATAGCAAATTATTCTCGGCTCCACAGATAATGCAAACCAGGCCATTCATATTCACCTCTTTTAGAAGTTTCTAGACATAGCTGTTGTGAAAATGTGAGATTCAAAGAATACTGACAACTGAATCCATATTGAGAACAAAAAGGATTTATTAAATAAAAAGGTGTTGCAAATGTGAAAACTTGGATTCCTAAAAGTTAATCAAAGGTCAAAGGTAGTTTAGGGTTGCCTTTGTCCTTTTAGTCAATTTGTTCTTTTATTTTAAAAAGCAGCAAAACAAGATGCAAGATGTTAGAGGATGACTTTTTGGGTCTGAGATTGACTGAAGTGTCAATATGACAGTGTATCAGGGAGTCAAACCTAAGAGAGACAAACCCGCCATATGCAGATTTCCAAAGGATATGATCCACAACCTGTTCCCAAAATCCTGAATCTTTTCTTCTACTTCATGAATATAATAAGTGGCCAGAGTGTGAGGAGAGCATTGTGTGAAAGAGACTGGTGAAAACAGTTCTTTGGAGAGAGCTGTTGTTTGCTGAACTCTCACTACCCTCCTTTCAAGGGATGAGAAGCAAGGCACCACCTTCTAACTTCAAGCTTATAAAGGGGACTTCAAGGGAACCCAGATATAATTTTCAAAAAGTTAACTCACACAAATAAACAGTGAGTTTGTGGCAATAACTTTTTTAACTTATTAATGAGTAAACCACCCTGATGACAAAACAAGAAATATATATATATATATATATATATATATATATATATATATATATATATATATATTCAGTAAAAAAAATGCCAGGTAAGATTTCAGAGTTAGATAGAAAATTGTGTAGGGTTCTATAGGGAAAAAAAATTTTAATCATAGAGGTCAATCATCTTTACTAAAAAATCATTTATATCTCTATTGTTCAAAAATAATTACAACTAGTCAACATTCTATAAGTTAATATGTAACTTTTTTGAATCTGAGACCTAATTATTACTAAATAGTAAGTCAAAGATGTTATGTTTTTCTAGAGTGACAGATGACCTTTGGACAGGCTAGTCAGACAATGCTCTGATATGAATTTGAAAGGGCGCATGGCAATCTTTTCTGCCTTATTTATAAGCTTTGTATAACCTCCTTGATGAGGTGATCACTCAATGTTTTGGGCTATGGTTCCTGCAGTCCAAAGACAGAAATCAGTGTCTGAAGAAGCTCAAGTGGACTACAGCTGATCAGATCCCTGAAATCTAGGAGCTAATAGGCAGGCAGAGTCACTCCCTTGGGGGTAGAGTCAGCTTAGTGTACTGCACTGTGATCACCCCCATACCCCCAAGTGCTGTAGGAGAGTCTCCACTGACCAGGTCTGTGCTTTGTGGTTGAGAGAGTATGTTAAGAGTCCTGACCAGTACAGTCCTATGTAGGGGCACAGGGACCTCAGGAGAAAGGCTGGGGTGTGCTGCTGGCTGCCCAGAGGCTGCATTAGAGGTTACAGAAAACCAGAGGTAGGCACATCTGACTGATTGTGACAACTGCAGGAAAGGGGGGCCAAACAGGCAACATTTGAAGTGACCATAGAAGCACCCACAAGAGGAAGATCTAGCTTTTATCATTAGCTAGGTCCACTCAGGATTACTAACCGTAGCCTTCTGCCAGGCCCATATTGCTAACAAGTAGAAATAGTAAGAACTGGCCTATAGATCCATCTGCCTCGCCCCGACAGGAAAATGGAGACTGTGAGCGTAGAGAAAGCAGAGAGCAGAAGTACCTCACACCTGTCCCCATGCAGCCTTTCTGCCTGAAGTCAGTGAAATCAGATCTTTTTTTTTTTGGTGGTCTTCATATATTCCCACCACTCACATTCCGGATATACTGCAGTAATTCTTTTTTTTTTTT
>NW_017731881.1:1047429-1063137 GCF_001890085.2 Hipposideros armiger | reverse complement strand
TACTGCCCTCCCACCCCCGATATCATGCTTATCTATTACAATTCCATTGATTCCATTCCCACTGTCTACTCCATGCAGTAATTCTTTAATGTTTTTTTTAACTTAACTAAACCATATTATCTTTTTTTTCCCTTCAGTTTTATTGAGAGATAATTGACATATAGCATTATATTAGTTTAAGGTGTACAACATAATGATTTGACATATTTATATGTTGCAAAGTGATCACCACACTAAATTCAGTTAACAGCCATCACCTCACATACTCGTAGTTACAATTTTTGTCTCCTGTTGAAAACTTGTAATATTTACTCACTTAGAAACTTTCAAATATACAGCACAGTCTTGTTAACTATAGTCACCATGATGTACATTTTATCCCCAGAACTTATAACTGGAAGCTTGTACCTTTTGACCACCTTTGCCCATTTCTCCCACTTCTCACCCACTGCCTGAAGTAGATTAAGTCAGAGATTTCCCACTAAGTTTAGAATTTTAACTCTTAGGTGAGACTATATATTAATTTTTGTTGAATTTCTACATGATGACTTTTATGACAAATAATGACTATTTTTGTTAGTTTTTAATCTGAATGGAAACAGAAAAATCACGAGCCTGCCCCAGGTTTCAGTGAGGGGCAGGGGAGAAATATATTCCTCTAAATAAGATTTTAAATGGAAAATGGGAAATAGGAATAAAAATGCATTATGGTTACCACCCGAAAGCTATAATTTTTCATAAGTGGTAGAAATTGCTTCCCTTAGATGAGGAAACCAGAGACTAATACACATGTCAGGTACCACATCTGCTCGCCTTACCATGATCCTACGTTACTGTTTTGGGGTTTGGGATTTGAAGGTAAAACTTCTCCACCAAGTTGATAGAGAAGAAACACAACTAAAGAAATAAAAATTATAGTAAATGATACTTTGTTCCCTTATTCCACTTTTAGATGTCTGTGCTTAAGTTTTTAAGTGTGCGATATACATAGAAATGTCCACCATTCCCATGTTGAAAACAATTTTTGCTTTCCAATATGACATTAACTTGACAGCCTGGAAGATAGTGATATTCCTCATAAGTAAAATTTTACCTTTCAAAGTGAAAAGAAAATTTATCCACTCAAACAGAATCTTTTTTTTGTTTGTTTTTGGCTTATTTTCTCTAAGGATGCTGCATGGTATTGTAGCAAAAATGAGGCTTCTGAAATTAAATAGTCCTTGGGTTGAATCCCACCTCTACCACCTTTTAACTGTCTGACTTGGAGGAAGCTATTTAATCCTTTAGAGCCGCGGTTCTCAACCTGTGGGTAACAACCCCCTTAGGGGTCGAACGACCCTTTCACAGGGGTCGTCTAAGACCATCGGAAAACGAAAAGATATTTACATTACGATTCATAACAGTATCAAAATTACAGTTATAGAGTAGCAACGAAAATAATTTTATTGTTGGGGGTCACCACAACATGAGGAACTGTATTAAGGGGCCGTGGCATTAGGAAGGGAAGATTGAGAACCGCTGCTTTAGAGACTCACCTTCCTCATGAATAAAAGTGAGATGGTATCCACTTCATTACATTTTAAATGGAATATTCCACCCTCCTGATTTTTTAATTATACAACCTATAGCTTCCTAGTTGATCTCTATCCCCCTCTCCCTTCCCCTTTGGCAACCATCAGCTTGTTCTAAATATCTATGGGTCTGTTTCTATTTTGTTTCATATATTCATTTGTTTTGTTTTTTTTAGATTCCATATATAAGTGAAATCATACAATATTTGTCTTTATCTGTCTGACTTATTTCACTTAGCATAATACCTGCTAGGTTCATCCATGTTGTTGCAAATGTTAAGATTTCATTCTTTCTATTGCTGATTAATACTCCATGGGGAGTGTGTGTGTGTGTGTGTGTGTGTGTGTGTGTGTGTGTGTGTGTGTATCCCATCCTCCTTATCCATTCAATTATCAATGAACACCTAGGTTGCTTCAATATCTCGGCTAACTACCCACCCTCCTGTGTTTTAAATGGGGATTAGATAGTATATTAATCAACCCATGTCTGAAAGGGAAAAAAGTATTTAACTGTTTGAAAAAATCACTTATAATCTTCAAGGCTTCTTATAATGTACTCCTATATGACATGGTGAATAGTTTTTCCTTTGAAGCTTGACACTGAGGCTCTGCGTGGCTTCCCATTAGGTCCACTGTGCTGAGCTCTGCTCCTGGGAGCACTGGAGGGTCACTTGTTTTCCTCAGAACTCCAAGTGGCCTGGTTGCAGCCAGAGACCTGCACTTGGGTTCCAAAGTCAGGCACGTTGGTGACTCCCCTGCTTCAGGTCAGCATTCAAAGGGTCGCATTGGTTTTGAAGATCTCCAAGCATTTTAGGTCCTGGGTTAAAAATACTAATTTCAAAAGTCAGCTGGTTTGCATTCCCAAGCTCTGAAGACACAACAATTTATTAAAGAGTGATGTGTGAACCTAGAGGCCAGCTTGCAGTGAGATTTTGAGAAGAAAAAAAATAGAGATCCTTTAAAAAGAGGATTATGGAATGAGTAGGTGCTAAAGACTGTGATGCTCTTGTCAGAACTCAGTGGGGAAGAGGTGGTGGATGAATGAAGCACCAAAACCAGGGGGATAGTCCTGTGTCTCTCTGACCCGACCTGGGCTGGAGGAGCAAGACCCAGCTCTGATTTGTCAGAAAGGGAGAATTCTAAGCATGAATCTGGAGACAACATCCAGTAAAAGGCAATAATGAGGCGTAAAGATCAGCTGATCAGCTGAGAAAGGGCAAAAGAACCCTGGAAGCAATGCTAGGTGAGCCATTTTGACACCTTCTGTCTGAAGGACTCAAAATTCTATAATACAACTAACTTGCTATGAACCCAAGGGCCTGTATTAATTGCATTTGAGCAGAAAACTCAGAACTTTCCAGTGTGCGTGTGAACACCTTGGTCAAGACACCTGAGGAAATGGGCTACATTCCCAATTGCATAGGGTTTAGTAGAACCAATAGTAAATCTAACATTCTGTATATGAGTGAGTCCAATAGTTCAGCATTGTCTGCCTGAGGACAGACCAAAGTGCTTCTCCAGTAACTCTAGATCCCACTGGATGAAAGTTGTCCCCATGACACTAACTCCCCGCATTCCAGGTTGGAAATGCTTGCTTGATGAGTGGGTCCCACAAAGACTGCAGCATCCAAGACTCTCAAGGGATAAAAATAAAAGATGCTTAGAGGCAAAAAACTGTTATCGCCATAAGATGAGCGGCTGAAATCAGAGGTGAGGCTGTGAGGATATTAGGGCCAAAGAGGTATATGATTCAGCCACAGCTAATGGTTTAATGGGATAGCAGACATTAGACAAGCATAAATACATTTTAAATTAACAATTGTAATAAAGATTAAAAAGGAAAATAAACGGGTTCTATGCGAAAGAGACTCGTGGAGAGGAAGACCTAATTTTGATGAAGCAGCTCGGAAAAAGACCTCTGAGAAACTGACCTACATTTTGAGAGCAGATTACAATCATGATAGAGGACCTCTCAGGGCTCTTTCAGTTTACAGGAGGGGCAAGGAGAACACCCATTTCCAGCTACGTGGATGAATATAGAAGGTATTTAATTGTGCCTGGGAGGATTGAATGAGGCCACTGACGCAAATTAGCCCCCCTCAATGCCTGTCATAGTGTCTGGAATTCTAGTATTATTCCATTTCCTTTAGTCCTGGATTACACTACAGAAAACACTGTTTATAAAACCAGTTGCACCTCTGTTAATTAATACAGCTCTTCTATGTGGAGGGAGGTGAGTTCCCATAAGATTCTCCTCCATTGCTATTCCTAGAGATAAGAAAGGTATTAACAGCTTATCCTATTTTATGACGAGAGGTAACTCAATGTCTTCTTCCCAGAAAATGAACTTCCCTCCATTTCTTCCCAACAAATTCATTCATGCCTTTAGTTTTGCCAAGCATCACAACAAATTTTCAATTGTTTTGCTCTGGGAAAGACCCAGTATATGAATTCCAAAGGCATTTCCCCCTCTTATTTGAAATATGGTTTTGATTCATTTGTACTCAACTCAAACTGTTGCTTAATGAAAGCCATTTGATGTCCAAGCCAAATTTTAAAGATTATTACATCATTTACTAAAAAGCTTTTAAGAAGAAATTATGTTCTGCCAAAAAGGAATAGAAGTGGACTTGTGATTAATAATAAGTTGTGTTCTGTAATCAATCAGGTGCTAGAATTTGGAAGAGTTAGTGAAAAAAAAAAGTACTAACTGCCCTTAATTAGTAGCTATAGGAAACTGGCAAACGTTTAAACTCAAAACAAATGGAAAAATATTCTTAACTAGTGGAAGAAGATGTGATTTCAGGGAAGCCAAAAGCTCGGTTTGAGATAAACATATTAGAGACAGAATTCAGTTTACAAGTGTTTAAAAAGAAATAAAACAGGTGAAAGACTTTAGTTCCAACCAACTGGCTTGCTTCTCGTGCCCTGAGGAAGAACAGATGGATGGAACAGTCTGAAGGTGCACCATGCACTAAGGAGAAAATAGACCTTGAAATAGATCACTTAGTCAGACCCCTTATTATTTTAACTACTACTCAGCATAGAATGGCACAACACGGATAATAAAGTATTATGTTCCCAAAGGCAGCTTCTTGAAAGGCTAGCTTGGCAGCTGTTCATTTCACCTGGAAACTTGAATTCAACATTGCAACAAATGGAGTCTGGCATAGAACTGTGAGAGGTCCCTCATTTATTAACATCAAGAGGCAAGCTTTAAAGGGACAGTTTTCCTTTCTGCTCATAATGCTGTAGCAAAGGTCAGAATCATTTGCAATCCCCAAAATGTGCAAATAAAGAACGGTGATTACACAGCAATGCAAGGTGAAGAACATTCTTCCTCGCATTGATTTGGTGAGCCTAAGAAAATCTGAAGAACAGGGACAATCACAAAATTTTCTTTTCATTGCTATTCTGCCCCAGGGTCGCAGTTTATCTTTTCCTCACCTGTCCCCAAACACGTTTCTAAATATCTCAGTAGTGATAGGACACTGATGCTGAAAATACAGAGGTGTCCTCTGAGATTGTGTTGGCCACAGTGATTTGTTAATAGTAATTATTAATTAGTTAAGCTACCTCAGCAATGATTTTTGCCAACATATAAGCCTCAAGAAAAGGTTTGTTATTTAAGGTTTAGATTTAGAGTTGCAACCTCCACTCTTTCTTAAATGCACACACAGAAATAAACCTTTAATTAAAGTGAAACGATCATAAATATGAGAAAGCATCTTAATTGTGAACAGATACATTGGGTTTAGATTTATTGGGCTTACAAAGCAGAGACCTCTGGGGATAGGATATCATTGAAATTATCCTTGGCACTTAAAGAGAAACAGCTGGGTTAGGAGTTAGTGATTGAAAACAAGCACAATCTTCTGGAATTCAAGCACGTGGATAGTATTTTTATGAGGTTGAGCTAAGGCAGGTATTAGGCTTAGATTGTATAAAGGGATCATATTTCTGGATATTCAAGGATTCTGAGGGGGCTCCAGATTGGCTGAAAGGAAATCCATGGATTCCTTGATTTCTTCTAAGCCCTAACTCCGCTTTTTTCCATTTTATTTTCATGCATTACTTCAATAATGTTCTTGGCCATACCATCAACTCCTTTGCTCTTGTGTCATTTCATCACACCACATGAGCAAAACCTCATTCCTCATGCAGCCCACTCCCGGCTTTCTCTCTGTCTTCACCCAAGTAGCCAAGCACCCCTTAGTGCACCTATTGGTATTATTATAAATTTGAGTTCACTAGCTTCAAAGGAATAGCAATCTTACTCAATTCTCTGTCCCCTGCTCTCTCAGTTCCTCACAATCTTGCCACTGAACTTCATATAAACACAAACACACACACACACACACACACACACTCACATTTTTGTGCCAATTCTATAAGAAGAAACTAACAATAGACAAACTTCCTAGGTTTGTTGGAAAAATTAAATGAATGGTTATATGAAACTCTTAAAACAATACCCAGCAAAGAAATACGAGCTATGGAAGTGTTACTTATGGTTATATACAGTTGCCAACTCTGTATTTGTATTTGGAGGTAGCTTAAAATCAACAGAGCAGGGCTGAATTTATGACATTCTTAAACAAACATTTCAGGACCACCAATTTCAATGAATTGCACCACCATTCATTCAATTTTATAAGCCAAAGCTAAGGAGACAGTCTTGACCTGACCCTTTCTTCTCTCTCATTCTGATACCAATCCATTCAGCAGCCAACAGTGTGGTAGGCAGTGTTTTGTGATGAACATTAGATGTCTCGCTCCCTCTCTTTCCCATATTGTAGTCATGTTTTCCTCCTTCCAGTTCTTTACACAGGCAAAACTTTGGCAAACAGTGCGTCTTCTCCCTATAATGCTGTTGCTCCACCTGCTCAGATCTAATCTTGATTAACTCTCCTCTTTATTTCCACTGAGACTTAATCTCTGTTCTCTCTATAGGTCAGGTAGCTTTTTTATATCTCCTCTTAGAAGTGCATTCCTTTTCTTCATAAGACTATTATCAGTTTTAACTAAGCATCTTGTGTTCTGATAATGTGATTATCTTCTGTCTAGAATGCGAGATCCATAGATTGGGAACAGTGTCTGGTTTTGCTCACCATTGTGTGCACAGAGCCTAGCACAGTTCCAAGTGCCCAGATGAAGATAAAAATATATTTTTCCAGTAAATGAAAGGACTATTTGGAATAAAAATGGAAAGCCTTGTAGACATCAGAGGAACCAGATGTCTTTTTCTACTCTATATTTCATAAAGTAAATTAAATACACAGTAGAAAAAAAAATAGACACTATCAGGGAAGCCAAAGTTGATTCTGTGTAAAGATCAACAAAATTGAAACATCTTTAGCTACACTGACCAAGACAAAAAAGAGAAGACTAAAGTGAGAAATGAAAGAGAGGACATTACTGCCAACCTTGCAAAAATCAGAAAGATTATAAGAAAATACTTACATTGTATGCCAATAAGTTAAATTATGTGGATGAAATTTTAAAGCTTCTAGAAATACACAGGTACTGGAATTGACTTAGGAAAAATAGAAAACTGGAATACCTCTAATAAGTAAAAAATAGAATTAATAATTTAGAAAACTTCACACACACACACACACACACACACACACACACACACACACAAGCCCAAGCCCAAATGGCCCTCAATGATGAATTCTAGCAAGCATTTAAAGAAGAAATAATACAAATCCTTTAAAAACTTGCAAAATATCGAAGGGGTTACTTACCAACTAATTCTACAAAACCATAATATAATTATTATGATACCAACCAAATAAAAAAATATAAAATAAAATAAAAAAATTTAAGCTACAGAACAATGCAGTGTACCCATTATGAATCTGGATTCAAAAATCTTGAACAAAATACTATCACTGATTCCAAAAACATATAAAAAGGATTACTCAGGTACAACTGGATATCATGATGTGAAAACATGAATTTGGACCCCCACCTCACACCATATAAAAATTACCTCAAATGGATCAAAGACTTATGGATCAGAGACAAAAGTCTTAGAAGAAAACATAGGTGTAAATCTTAATGATCCTGTATTAAGCAATTGTTTCTTCCTTCTTAGTTATGACACCTAAAGCACAAGCAACCAAAGAAAAAATAGATACATTGGACTTCATAAAAATTAAAAACTTTTGTGCTGCAAAGTGTACCATTAAGAAACTAATAAGACAACCCACAAAACAGGAGAAAATATTTTCAAATTATAATCTGACAAGAGACTTATAAACAAATATAAATAATTCTTAAGAGTCAACAACAAAAACATAATCCCAATTTAAAAATTAGCAAAGAATCTGAATAGATAATTCTCCAAAAAGAATATGCAGGATACCAGTAAATACATAAAAAGATGTTCAACATCATTAGTCATTAGAGAAATGCAAATCAAAACCACAATGGGATGCCACTTCATAGTGATTAGGACAGGTGAAGTAAAAAAGATGGATAATAAGAAGTGTTGCAAGAAGAGGGTAAACAGAACCCTTGTGTATTGCTAATGGGGATGAAGAGTGGAACAGTCACTGTGGAAAACAGGCTGTTCCTGAAAAAGTCAAACACAGTTTTTATATGGCCCAGCAATTTTGCTCCTAGGTGTATACTCAAGGGAAATGTAAACATATGTTCACAAAAATGTGTCCACAAATATTTATAGCAGCATTATTCATAATAGCCCCAAAATAGAAACAACCCAAGTGCCCATCCACTGAAAAATGGATAAGCAAAATGTTGTATATTCATTCAGCAAGATATTATTCATCCTTAAAAATAAATAAAGCGCTGATACAAGCTATGACATGGATGAACCTTGAAAATATGCTAAGTGAAAGAAGCTAATGACAAAACCCCCATATTGTATAATTCCACTTACATGAAATGTCCAGAATAGACAAGTACATAAGTGGAGAAAGTATATTTGGGGTGTCCTAGAGCTGGGAGGGTTATGGGAAAATGTACAGTGACTGCTAAGGAGTACATGCCTTTTTCTGGGGGTGATGAAAATTTTCTAAATTTGATCATGGGGATGGAGAACAACTAGGAGAAGCTAATAAAACTAAAGATTCATACATCTTAATGGGTGAATTATATGGCATGTAAATTATATCATGATACAGATAAATATGCATATGTATGTATTCAAGTGACATATTTGATTTCGAATGTTTTAGTAGTCACTTAAAAAAATTGTATTAAAAAAAATACTTAATGGTAAAAATTCGACCGATACCCTTCTAAGATAAGGAGCCAGGCAAGAATGTCTGCTATCACTACACATATTCAAGATAGTGAAGTTTCTAGCCAGCATGAGAATCAGAAATTAAGTCATCTAGATTGGAAAAGAAAAAGTAAAACTTTCTGTAATCACATATGTCATAATTGTCTATAGAGAAAATCTCATGGAATCTACAGAAAAGCTACTCAGCACCAATATGTAAGTTTAGAAAAATTTCAACGTACAGCATCAATATATAAAACAAATGTATTTATAAATACTAGTAACAAATAATTAGACATTGAAGTAAAAAATACCACTTAAAATAACAGCAAAAATATAAAAAATTAGGGATAATTCTGATAGAACATGTGCAAGACCTGTTCACTGTAAACTACAAAAACATTTATGAGAGGAATTAAAGATCTAAACAAGTTCAGAGGCATACCACATTTGTGAATCGGAAGTCTTAATACCACTCACAGTTACTTCTTCCACACTGATAATATAGATTAAATGCAATGAATTCAAAATCCTAGCAGGTATCTTATAAAAATTGACAACTTCAAAAATAAAGAACACTTTTGGAGCACTTACACTACTTATTATATAGCTATAGCATCAAAGCAATTTGGTATATTGGCATAAAGATAGACAAATAGATCAATGTAACAGAATAGAAAATGCAGAAATTGCTTGCCAGGAACTGAGGGTCTCAGTGTCATACTCCTGAGGACCAGCATCTTTATTCAGCAATGATAAATGGAGACTTAGAATGGAAACGGTAAGGCTGAGTCTACGCTTATCTTAGGCATGCCCAGGAAATTACTAATATTGCCAATTCAAGCTTTTAGATTTGTTAGGTTTTCATGGCCCATTAAGTGCCACATTTTTGAATTGTTGCTATTTTTGTTGATTTTGCTCTATAAAATGATCCCCAAGGTTAGAGCTGAAGTGTTGTCTAGTGTTACTAAGTGCAGGAAGGCTGTGATGTGCCTGAAAGAGATACACAGGTATTAGGTAACCGTCATTCAAGCCTAAGTTATAGTGCTGTTGGTCTTATGTTCAATGTTAATGATTCAGCAATATCTATTAAATAAGGTGTCTTTAAACAGAAACACATATGTGTTGATCAGGCAATAAGAATGTTGGGATGAGAGGCTTCCAAGAACCTAATCCTGTATTTCCCCCAGGAGCAATGATTCAGTGTTTGCTAAACAACTTCATAAAATGGAACCAATGAGAAAGAGAAAAATCTGCATGTGTGTAAACATACACACATGTGCATCTATGTAGTTTATTTTAAATGCACACACAACATACATATCTATATACTCACCATATAGAGTGACCTTATTTTTCCAATCCCTGAATCAGGTTACATGCTGTAAATTACATTTATATGTTTATGAGAGACAATAGAACCTCCTTGAAATTGGAATTGCCCCAGGAAATCTGGCCCTCAGGAACATTATTCATTGATACCAGTCCTGACAGAGGGAGCAGTGGACAATTACTAGAGAAAGCATGGGAGATGGGGGGATCTGCCTCTTTGCTATAGCTTCAGTGTTCTGGCCAAAGGATATTTTTCAGTGCCTGAGCAAAGGGAATTAGAAAAAGACGAGGAATAACTATCAAGAAAAAAAATTAATTAATTAAAACCTCTGAGTGCTATTAAATCCCCTGCCTCCAAAAATCAGGATATTTTTACATCCTTCTCATTATTTTTAGTCTTTGTTCTTGCCCTTATGGGCCTCTGCTTTCCATCTTCCGATGAATTTAATTGAATTCCTTGGGCTAAAAAGCGAAAGTCAAGAAAGATATCATATATAGAGAGAGAGATGTCTCAAATCAAATGAAAAGGAGACATAGAGGGAACTAAAAATGAAATACAGTCAAGAAATATGTAGCTCAGACTTTGGCCAAAAAACTAGAAAAGAGAGTCTATTTTGAAAGCTGAAGTTCTGTGGTTTTCCTTCTCTTCAGTGGAGGATACTGACCAAATTTCTATTTTTATTCAAAACTGGTCTTTAGTATTTGATACTGTATTCCCAAAATAACTACCTCTTTGTGAATAGATGTGTATCTATACAAAATGATTAATCCTTAAAGTAAGCAGTTCAATGTGGAAATCACGTGCATATTTTTCGGGGTGGTCTCTAATCCTTTATTTAATTTGTCAAAACTTGGTACCGTTCCAGAGCTATACTATGGATTGTAGGTGAGTTTTTACCTGTAAACATGACTGCCAAAAGAGTGCCCTAAATTTATCCCACATCTCTTTGCAGAATGAGGAAAACCATCTATCTCTTTAAATCTATATACAGGGATTTGATTTTAATTTCAACTGCCAAGAGCATTGTTGAAATTGCAATCCTGCAGTACAGCCGTTCTCAGCTACATTAACTGACAAGAACAAAAGTGCGCTCACTGTGCATAGATACTACTGGTCCCATGACAAGCTCTGCATACTAACAGGGGTGCCTCTGCCTTTGAAGAAATAAGAGGACCCATGATAAATGATGTTCATCAGGAGACTGGCAGCTCTTCTGCTACACTTGCCTGCTGCGTTACACAGGGTGGAGAGATGTGTAGCAAACTAGGAACACACACAACCTCTCCTCTCCCCATAACATGTTCTCCTTCATTCTTTCATTCCCTCTCTTGTAGCAATTGACTTTGTCCTATATCCAAGGCTCTTTTAAAGTTAATGATCTTAGACTCTTAAAATAGTCTTTAAGCATATGAAAGGTCATTATGTAGAGAATGATAGCCAGCTGTTGCCCTTTTCACGTAAACACAGAACCTGGGCTGCCACCAGTCAGTCCAGAAGGACCAAAGAAACGCTTCTTGATCATGAAGGTGACGACGATGATGGTCATGATGATCCAGTAGCATCAGGCGTAGAGAAGACCTGGACTGCAATCTGAGCAAACGTGTCTTGATAAAAGGAATGTCCTCACATTGACAATTCTGAATCTAGTTGCTGATTCAAATTCTACTCTGCATTTATTATAACAAGAATTGGCTGAGTATCAACTATGAGACCAATGCTGTGATTGAACCCAAGGAGTGTGTAACATTATGGGTCAAACCCCTGTCTCTGTCAAGTTGATTTACAACTTGTTTGAAAAGAAGGACTTCCATATGTGAAATTGTTAAGCAGTGTTTAAAGATAACACGTAATTACTGTCCTGACTATTTATGAGTTCATGCAGTTTGATTCCTTAAGAGAGTCCTCATGAAGGAGGTGAGGCTTCAACTAGGCCTTGAAAATAGATAGGATTAGGAAGTAACTTAAAGATATGTGTTCATTCTGTAAATATTTACTGTATACCTAATGATGTTCTAGTATTGCCACAATCATAGAGTGATACAGCTAAGAGGCATGTTTGAGATTATAAAGGATATTTTCATTACTCAAATGAGGAAATGGCATCTAACCCTTATCCTCTCTGGGTAGGCAACCATAGGAAATTAGTGATAGAACCAGCAACGGAATCAATTTCTACTTTAGCTCAATATTTCTGTGTGAAAAATATATCACTTCTCCAGCCTTCATTGTCCAGTTAGGAAACTAAGACATACATAAGAAATGACCTGAGAATAACTACAAAGTATCATATGAGCATCATTATGATAAAATAAGGGGGGAAAAATACCCTTCATCCACCAAAATCATCACCCTGAAGACAAAACAAAACAGGAAACATTTCCATTGTTAAGAAATTAATGAAGCAAATATTTTTAGAAGATATTTTTCTTCTAAAAAATAATACTATAATACGATGGTTTGCCAAACATTTTCTATGTTTAATTAATCCTTTTTTAATGTATTTTTTTTGTAAATGTATTCTCTTTAGCAAAATGTCTACAACTAATCTTCAGTTTAGTGTGGTTGTCTAGTTTGTGTATTAGCTACAGTTGTTAAATTCCAAGTTACTTTATCCTAATTTCCAGGTATCAATAAATCTGAGATTATACTTTGAAACACCTTTTTCTCTTTCCCTTCTTCCCAATAGAGCAAAAAGAAGCTAAGTATGCATGAGGCACTTATTGAGAGGATACATTCACAGAGGTTAAAGCTTAGTCTCTGAGTCAGGCTGTTTTGGCATCAAATTCCAGTCTTGGGACTTGCGCAACTGTGGACAAATTAATCTCTATAGGCCTCGAATCCCTTGTCTTCCATAAAATAGAAAATATTGTAAGTAAAATAGAAAATAGAAAAAACCTAATTCAAGAGATAATTGTAAATATGAAAGTAGTTAAGGCATGCAAAATAATGATGTCTGGCATATAGCATGTTCTCAATACATGATAAGTAAATGTTAGTTATTAAGTACCTTGAAGATGCAGATGAGTGATGGTTATGTTTGGCTACTAAATTGGTGTCAAGATTGCTGAGCAGGTCATTGTAGTCACACTTATGACAAAAGGTTATCTATCAATTGTGCATGAAGTTGTAAATGCATCCAATTGACCATGCAACTGTCAGGAAAAGAAAGATGAGTAGGAGGCTATCAAGGACTGCTCTAGCTTGAGTGATGGTGAATTACACCTAACGCACTTAGGGAGACTCATCAGATTTTATCTCTGATTTTGAAACAATTAAGGTTCAAAATGAAAATCTTAGAAAACACAAATATAAAAAATATTCAAATTTTCTGTAACACTGCCATTTGAATCAATAAGTTTGATGAATTTCTTTTCAGATTTTCATGTATTTATGAAAATTTTATGTATATAACTTTGTGCATTTATATAATTTATGAAATTTACATTTCAAAGCAAAATTAGAGTCCAACCACATAAACATTTTATATTCTGCTTTTACCACATTATATATTTTCTAAGACATTAGGTAATATTAAAAAATTTTATGACATAATATTCCATTGAATAATTTTCATATTGCCATTTTATTTATTTATTTATTTTTAAGATTTTATTGGAGAATTGGGAGAGGGGAACAGCGTCAGGGAATTGGGGAAGGGAAACAGACAAGTTGCTATCCTTTTTGTTCTTCAGTCTAGTTGTGGAGGACGTCGCTTCACTGGCCCATGTTGGTATTATCATTGCGCTCTTCCTGGGTGAGACAGTTCGGTTGCTGGCCACTGGATGGCCACTCACCACAGCTTATGGCAGCTCATGCTGGCTGCCGGCCACTCGCAGTAGCTTACGGCAGCCCACTGCAGCCCTACTGTAGCCTATGCCGGCGCCAGTGACTCACGCTGCCCAGCTCCAGGTCAAGCTATTGTTCACCATCTTAGCTGTAGAGGGCGCAGCGTCACTGGCCCTAGTGTGGGATCCGAACCGGGGCCCTGCTGCTCAGAGCTGGTGTCCCAAGCCAACTCTTAACCAATGCGAGACTCGGCCAGCCCCATATTCCATTTTTAGACAGTCATTAGAAATGATTGTCTATAAATAATGCTAAAATGAACATCCTTGGAAAGAAACCTTTGTGACAATTCCCTTAGGATAAAGGCTTTGAAATGGTTTTACTATAGGAAAGAAAACTACTTTTTAAAGCTCCATATACATACAGGTAAACTTCCCTCCAGAAAGCTTAGTACAATTTGCACTCAGTACAGTGTAAAGAAGTGTTTGTTCAACACCCAACTCAGTGCCCTTCTCAGCACAAGTCATTCACCATAGCTTTAACATTTGCTGGTCATTACTAAGCACTTACGATGTCACAAGTTCTGTTCTATTTTATAGATGCTCTATTTTCAAATCTGCTAAATACCTCTGTATGATATATTATTACTATCCCCATTTTACATATTTAAATACTGTGACAAACAGATTAAATTAAATGTCCAAAGTTACTCATTAGGAAATGAAGTAGGGACTCAAACCTAGGCAGTATGATTTCAAAGGTCATGCTTTAACCGCAATGTAGTAGTATTTTCCCATAGCATTCATCAATATTATTTTTTAAAATACTTCCCAATTTGCAATTCGAAAGGACAAAAAAAAAGCTATTGTTTCATTTTCCAAACTTTCATTAGTAAATTTAATGTTTTTAATGTTTATTTGTAATATGTTTATATATATATGGAGTTGTGAAACTGTAACTAAGCCAAAAATGATACAAAAAAGAGCATATATACACTGATTCAGGACTTTTTACTTTTTTTTTTTTAGTGTGAATTTTCTATTCCTGTTTATCACTATAAAATACTCTCCTCTTAAGGTTAGATTGTAAAATTAGATTCTGATTGAGTCTCTTTTTGGAGTAATAACTGGATTTTCAAGATAGTGACACAATTTATTCATTTGCATGAATTTTGGGGAGATTTTCTAATTGCAGTCTCTGGTGAGCTTGGGACTCCCTCCCTGCCAATGTGCATTGCATTTTATAGGTCCTTTTAGAGGTTACTTTGGTTCATAATTGATGGATTTCCTGAAAGCAAAAGTCATGGGAGATTTATTGAGTGTGAAATGGTGAATACTGAAAACATTTTAAGTATTGATATAAAAATAGATCTCCTAGCTGGCTACCTTTTTGTTCCACTGTTTCTGGAATGAATACATTAGTTTAAACTTTTTAAGCATAACAGATGTGAAAGTGCTAGTGTTTGGATTGGTAATAGACTATTTGCTGCCAGATTTGCTGGTAGCCTTTCTATATTCTTGAAATACTAGAGACATTTATAGCACTAGTGATATTTCCAAATGCTTTAATACATATAGTACACTCACATAATTATTTGCAATTGCAAAAATACTCCTTAACTAGGAGAAATTGCTGCACTTCATGGTATATGAGGAGTACCTGCTTATTTAAGGGCAACAGAGAAGAGGATGGGCATGAGGCTGGGGTGCTGCAGAAAGAGAAAGGAAGTCATTAGCCAACTGCCTTTTGCAATCAAAAAAAAAAAA